>NC_073244.2:1885108-2198043 GCF_029281585.2 Gorilla gorilla gorilla | reverse complement strand
TCATCCAGATGGCTGTGTAGATATATCCATGTTCATACAGATGGCGGTGAAGATATTTCCATGTTCATACAGATAGCGGAGTAGATATTTCCATGTTCATACAGATAGCGGTGTAGATATTTCCATGTTCATACAGATAGCGGTATATGCATTTCCATGTTCATACAGATAGCGGTGTAGATATTTCCATTTTCATGCACATAGCGGTGTATATATTTCCCTGTTCAAACTGTTAGCGGTGTAGATATATCCATGTTCATACAGATAGCGGTGTAGATATTTCCATGTTTATACAGATAGCGGTGAAGATGTATGCATGTTTACACACATAGCGGTGTAGATATTTCCATGTTCATCCAGATGGCTGGGTAGATATATCCATGTTCATACAGATGGCGGTGAAGATATTTCCATGTTCATACAGATAGCGGTGTAGATATTTCCATGTTCATACAGATAGCGGTGTAGATATTTCCATGTATATGCAGATAGCTGTGTAGATATTTCCATTTTCATGTAGATAGTGGTGTAGATATTTCCATGTTCATCCAGATGGCTGTGTAGACATATCCATGTTCATACAGATGGCGGTGAAGATATTTCCATGTTCATACAGATAGCGGTGTAGATATTTCCATGTTCATACAGATAGCGGTGTAGATATTTCCATGTTAATACAGATGGCTGTGTAGATATATCCATGTACATACATATGGCGGTGAAGATATTTCCATGTTCATACAGATGGCGGTTTTAGATATTTCCATGTTCATTCCGATAACGGTGCTGATATTTCCATGTTTATACAGGTAGCGGTGTAGATATTTCCATGTTTATACAGATAGCGGTGTAGATATTTCCATGTTTATACACATAGCTGTGTAGATATTTCCATGTTTATACAGATAGACGTGTAGATATCTCCATCTTAATACAGACGGCGGTGTAGATATTTATATGTTCATACAGATGGCGGTGCAGATATTTCCATCTTCATACACATGGCGGTGTAGATATTTCCATATTCATACAGATAGCGGTGTAGTTATTTCCATGTGTAAAGAGATAGCTGCGTAGTTATTTCCATGTTTATGTAGATTGCTGTGTAGATATTTCCATTTTCATGCAGATAGCGGTGTATATATTTCGCTGTTCAAACAGTTACCGGTGTAGAGATTTCCATGTTAATGAAGATAACGGTGTAGATATTTCCATGTTTATACAGATAGCGGTGCAGATATTTCCATGTTCATCCAGATGGCTGTGTAGATATTTCCATGTTCATACAGATGGCGGTGAAGATATTTCCATGTTCATACAGATAGCGGTGTAGATATTTCCATGTTCATACAGAAAGCGGTGTAGATATTTCCATGTTCAAACAGATAGCGGTGTATGTATTTCCATCTTCATACAGATAGCGGTGTAGATATTTCCATTTTCAAGCAGATAGCGGTGTATATATTTCCATGTTCATACAGATAGCGGTGTAGATATTTCCATGTTCATAAAGATAGCGGTGTAGATATTTCCAAGTTTATACAGATAGCGGTGAAAATGTATGCATGTTTACACAGATAGCGGTGTAGATATTTCCATGTTCATCCAGATGGCTGTGTAGATAAATCCATGTTCATACAGATGGCGTTGAATATATTTCCATGTTCATACAGATATCGGTGTAGATATTTCCATGTTCACACAGATAGCGGTGTAGATATTTCCATGTTCATACAGATAGCGGTGTATGTATTTCCATGTTCATACAGATAGCGGTGTAGATATTTCCATGTTCATCCAGATGGCTGTGTAGATATTTCCATGTTCATACAGATAGCGGTGTAGATATTTCCATGTTCATACAGATAGCGGTGTAGATATTTCCATGTTCATCCAGATGGCTGCGTAGATATATCCATGTTCATACAGATGGCGGTGAAGATATTTCCATGTACATACAGATAGCGGTGTAGATATTGCCATGTACATACCGATCGCGGTGCTGATACTTCCATGTTTATACAGGTAGCGGTGTACCTATTTCCGTGTTTATAAAGATGGCTGTGTAGATATATCCATGTTCATACAGATGGCGGTGTATACATTTCCATGTTCATACAGATAGCGGTTTAGATATTTCCATGTTCATCCAGATGGCTGTGTAGATATATCCATGTTCATACAGATGGCGGAGAAGATATTTCCATGTTCATACATATGGCGGTGTAGATATTTCCATGTTCATACAGATAGCGGTTTAGATATTTCCATGTTCATACAGATATCGGTGTAGATATTTCCATGTTCCTACAGATAACGGTGTATGTATTTCCGTGTTCATACAGATAGTGGTGTAGATATTTCCATTTTCATGCAGATAGTGGTCTATATATTTCCCTGTTCAAACAGTTATCGGTTTAGATATTTCCATGTTCATAAAGATAGCGGTGTAGATATTTCCATGTTTATACTGATAGCGGTGAAGATGTATGCATGTTTACACAGATAGCCGTGTGCATATTTCCATGTTCATCCAGATGGCTGTGTAGATATATCCATGTTCATACAGATGGCGGTGAAGATATTTCCATGTTCATACAGATAGCGGTGTAGATATTTCCATGTTCATACAGGTAACGGTGTAGATATTTCCATTTTCACACAGATATCGGTGCTGATATTTCCATATTTATACAGATAGCGGTGTAGATATTTCCATGTTTATACAGATAGCGGTGTAGATATCTCCATCTTAATACAGATGGCGGTGTAGATATTTATATGTTCATACAGATGCCGGTGCAGATATTTCCATGTTCATACAGATGGCGGTGTAGATATTTCCATGTTCATACAGATAGCGGTGTAGTTATTTCCATGTGTATAGAGATACCTGTGTAGATATTTCCATCTATATGCAGATAGCTGTGTAGCAATTTCCATTTTCATGCAGATAGCGGTGTATATATTTCCCTGTTCAAACAGATAGCGGTGTAGATATTTCCATGTTCATACAGATAGTGGTGTAGATATTTCCATGTTCATACAGGTAGCTGTGTAGATATTTCCATGTTCATACAGATAGCGGTGCTGATATTTCCATGTTTTTACAGTAGTGGTGAAGCTATTTCCATGTTTATACAGATAGCGGTGTAGATATTTCCATGTTTATATAGATAGCGGTGTAGATATTTCCATGTTTATACAGATAGCTGTGTAGATATCTCCATCTTAATACAGATGGCGGTGTAGATATTTATATGTTCATACAGATGGCGGTTCAGATATTTCCATTTTCATACAGATGGCGGTGTAGATATTTCCATGTTCATACAGATAGCGGTGTAGTTATTTCCATGTGTAAAGAGATAGCTGTGCAGATATTTCCATGTATATGCAGATAGCTGTTTAGATATTTCCATTTTGATGCAGATAGCGGTGTATATATTTCCCTGTTCAAACAGTTAGCGGTGTTGATATTTCCATGTTCATCCAGATGGCTGTGTAGATATATCCATGTTCATACAGATAGCGGTGTAGATATTTCCTTGTTCATACAGTTAGCGGTGCAGATATTTCCATGTTCATCCAGATGGCTGTGTAGATATATCCATGTTCATACAGAAAGCGGTGTAGATATTTCCATGTTCAAACAGATAGCGGTGTATATATTTCCATGTTCATACAGATAGCGGTGTAGATATTTCCATGTTCATGCAGATGGCTGCGTAGATATATCCATGTTCATACAGATGGCGGTGAAGATATTTATATGTTCATACAGATGGCGGTGCAGATATTTCCATGTTCATACGGATAGCGGTGTAGATATTTCCACGTTCATACAGATAGCGGTGTAGATATTTCCAAGTTCATACAGATAGCGGTGTATGTATTTCCATGTTCATACAGATAGCGGTGTAGATATTTCCATTTTTATGCAGATAGCAGTGTATATATTTCCCTGTTCAAACAGTTAGCGATTTAGATATTTCCATGTTCATAAAGATAGCAGTGTAGATATTTCCATGTTTATACAGATAGCGGTGAAAATGTATGCATGTTTACACAGATAGCGGTGTAGATATTTCCATGTTCATCCAGAATGCTGTGTAGATATATCCATGTTCATACAGATGGCGGTGAAGATATTTCCATGTTCATAAAGATAGCGGTGTAGATATTTCCATGTTCATACAGAAAGCGGTGTAGATATTTCCATGTTCAAACAGATAGCGGTGTATGTATTTCCATGTTCATACAGTTAGCGGTGTATATATTTCCATTTTCAAGCAGATAGCGGTGTATATACTTCCATGTTCAAACAGTTAGCGGTGTAGATATTTCCATGTTCATAAAGATAGCGGTGTAGATATTTCCATGTTTATACAGATAGCGGAGAAAATGTAGGCATGTTTACACAGATAGCGGTGTAGATATTTCCATGTTCATCCAGATGGCTGTGTAGATATATCCATGTTCATATAGATGGCGGTGAAAATATTTCCATGTTCATACAGATAGCGGTGTAGATATTTCCATGTTCATACAGATAGCGGTGTAGATATTTCCATGTTCATCCAGATGGCTGTGTAGATATTTCCATGTTCATCCAGATGGCTGTGTAGATATTTCCATGTTCATACAGATAGCGGTGTAGATATTTCCATTTTCATACAGATGGTGGTGTAGTTATTTCCATGTGTAAAGAGATACCTTTTTAGGTATTTCCATGGATGTGCAGATAGCTGTGTAGCAATCTCCATTTTCATGCAGACAGCGGTGTATATATTTCCCTGTTCAAACAGATAGCGGTGTAGATATTTCCATGTTCATACAGATAGCGGTGTAGATATTTCCATGTTCATACAGATAGCGGTGTATATATTTCCATGTTCATTCAGATAGCGGTGCTGATATTTCCTTGTTTTTACAGGTAGCGGTGAAGATATTTCCATGTTTATACAGATAGCGGTGTAGATATCTCCATTTTAATACAGATGGCGGTGTAGATATTTATATGTTCATACAGCTGGCGGTTCAGATATTTCCATTTTCATACTGATGGCGGTGTAGATATTTCCATGTTCATACAGATAGCCGTGTAGATATTGCCATGTTGTTACCGATAGCGGTGCTGATACTTCCATTTTTATATAGGTAGCGGTGTACATATTTCCGTGTTTATACAGATAGCGGTGTAGATATTTCCATGTTCATACAGATAGCGGTGTAGATATTTCCATCTTTATACTGATAGCGGTGTAGATATCTCCTTCTTAATACAGATGGCTGTGTAGACATTTATATGTTCATACAGATGGCGGTGCAGATATTTCCATGTTCATACAGATGGCGGTGTAGATATTTCCATGTTTATAGAGATAGCGGTGTAGTTATTTCCAAGTGTAAAGAGATAGCTGTGTAGATATTTCCATATATATGCAGATAGCTTTGTAGATATTTCCATTTTCATGCAGATAGCGGTGTAGATATTTCCATGTTCAAACAGATAGCTGTGTAGATATTTCCATGTTCATACAGATAGCGGTGTAGATATTTCCATGTTTATACAGATGGCTGTGTAGATATATCCATGTTCATTCAGATGGCGGTGTAGATATTTCCATGTTCATACTGATAGCGGTGTAGATATTTCCATGTACATCCAGATGGCTGTGTAGATATATCCATGTTCATACATACAGATGGCAGAGAAGATATTTCCATGTTCATACAGATAGCGGTGTAAATATTTCCATGTTCATACAGATAGCGGTGTAGATATTTCCATGTTCATCCAGATGGCTGTGTAGATATATCCATGTTCATACAGATGGCGGAGAAGATATTTCCATGTTCATACAGATAGCGGTGTAGATATTTCCATGTTCATACAGATAGCGGTGTAGATATTTCCATGTTCATATAGATAGCGGTGTAGATATTTCAATGTTCGTGCAGATACCGGTGTAGATATTTCCATGTTCATCCAGATGGCTGTGTAGATATATCCGTGTTCATACAGATGGCGGTGAAGATATTTCCATGTTCATACAGATAGCGGTGTAGATATTTCCATGTTCATACAGATAGCCGTGTAGATATTGCCATGTTCATACCGATAGCGGTGCTGATACTTCCATGTTTATACAGGTAGCTGTGTACATATTTCCATGTTTATACAGATAGCGGTGTAGATATTTCTATGTTCATACAGATAGCGGTGTAGATATTTCCATGTTTATACAGATAGCGGTGTAGATATCTCCTTCTTAATACAGATGGCGGTGTAGATATTTACATGGTCATACAGATGGCGGCGCAGATATTTCCATGTTCATACAGATGGCGGTGTAGATATTTCCATGTTTATAGAGATAGCGGTGTAGTTATTTCCATGTGTAAAGAGATAGCTGTGTAGATATTCCAATGTATATGCAGATAGCTGTGTAGATATTTCCATTTTCATGCAGATAGTGGTGTAGATATTTCCATGTTCAAACAGATAGCGATGTAGATATTTCCATGTTCATACAGATAGCGGTGCAGATATTTCCATGTTTATACAGATAGCGGTGTAGATATCTCCTTCTTAATACAGATGGCGGTGTAGATATTTACATGTTCATACAGATGGCGGTGTAGATATTTCCATGTTTATAGAGATAGCGGTGTAGTTATTTCCATGTGTAAAGAGATAGCTGTGTAGATATTTCCATGTATATGCAGATAGCAGTGTAGATATTTCCATTTTCATGCAGATAGTGGTGTAGATATTTCCATGTTCAAACAGATAGCGATGTAGATATTTCCATGTTCATACAGATAGCGGTGTAGATATTTCCATGTTTATACAGATAGCGGTGAAGATGTATGCATGTTTACACAGATAGCTGTGTTGATATTTCCATGTTCATACAGATAGTGGTGTAGATATTTCCATGTTCTTCCAGATGGCTGTGTAGACATATCCATGTTCATTCAGATGGCGGTGAAGATATTTCCATGTTGATACAGATAGCGGTGTAGACATTTCCATGTTCATACAGATAGCGGTGTAGTTATTTCCATGTTCATACAGATGGCGGTGTAGATATTTCCATGTTCATAGAGCTGGCGGTGTAGATATTTCCATATTCATTCCGATAGCGGTGCTGATATTTCCATGTTTATACAGGTAGCGGAGTAGTTATTTCCATGTTTATACAGATAGCGGTGTAGATATTTCCATGTTTATACACATAGCAGTGTAGATATTTCCATGTTTATACAGATAGCGGTGTAGATATCTCCATCTTAATACAGATGGCGGTGTAGATATTTATATGTTCATACAGACGGCGGTGCAGATATTTCCATGTTCATACAGATGGCGGTGTAGTTATTTCCAAATTCATACAGATAGCGGGGTAGTTATTTCCATGTGTAAAGAGATAGCTGTGTAGATATTTCCATGTATATGCAGATAGCTGTGTAGATATTTCCATTTTCATGGAGATAGCGGTGTATATATTTCCCTGTTCAAACAGTTAGCGGCGTAGGTATTTCCATGTTCATAAAGATAGCTGTGTAGATATTTCCATGTTTATACAGATAGCGGTGAAGGTGTATGCATGTTTACACAGATAGCGGTGTAGATATTTCCATGTTTATACAGATAGCGGTGAAGATGTATGCATGTTTACACAGATAGCGGTGTAGATATTTCCATGTTCATACTGATAGCGGTATAGATATTTCCATGTTCATCCAGATGTCTGTGTAGATATATCCATGTTCATACAGATGGCGGTGAAGATACTTCTATGTTCATACAGATAGAGGTGTAGTTATTTCCATGTGTAAAGAGATAGCTGTGTAGATATTTCCATGTATATGCAGATAGCTGTGTAGATATTTCCATTTTCATGCAGACAGCGGTTTAGATATTTCCATGTTCAAACAGATAGCGGTGTAGATATTTCCATGTTCATAGAGATAGCGGTGTAGATATTTCCATGTTTATACAGATAGCGGTGAAGATGTATGCATGTTTACACAGATAGCGGTGTAGATATTTCCATGTTCATACAGATAGCGGTGTAGATATTTCCATGTTCATCCAGATGGCTGTGTAGATATATCCATGTTCATACAGATGGCGGTGAAGATATTTCCATGTTCATACAGATAGCGGTGTAGATATTTCCATGTTCATACAGATAGCGGAGTAGATATTTCCATGTTCATACAGACAGCGGTGTTGATATTTCCATGTTCATCCAGATGGCTGTGTAGATATATCTATGTTCATACAGATGTTGGTGAAGATATTTCCATGTTCATACAGATATCGGTGTAGATATTTCCATGTTCATACAGATAGCGGTGAAGTTATTTCCATGTTCATACAGATAGCGGTGCTGATATTTCCATTTTTATACAGGAAGCGGTGTAGATATTTCCATGTTTATACAGGTAGCAGTGTAGATATTTCCATGTTTATACAGATAGCGGTGTAGATATCTCCTTCTTAATCCAGATGGCCGTGTGGATATTTATATGTTCATACAGATGGCGGTGCGGATATTTCCATGTTCATACAGATGGTGGTGTAGATATTTCCATGTTCATACAGATAGCGGTGTAGTTATTTCCATGTGTAAAGAGATAGCTGAGTAGATATTTCCATTTTCATGCACATAGCGGTGTAGATATTTCCATGTTCAAACAGATACCGGTGTAGATATTTCCATGTTCATACAGATAGCGGTGTAGATATTTCCATGTTTATACATACAGCTGTGAAGATGTATGCATGTTTACACAGATAGCGGTGTAGATATTTCCATGTTTATACAGATAGCGGTGAAGATGTATGCATGTTTACACAGATAGCGGTGTAGATATTTCCATGTATATGCAGATAGCTGTGTAGATATTTCCATTTTCATGCAGATAGCGGTGTATATATTTCCCTGTTCAAACAGTTAGCGGCGTAGGTATTTCCATGTTCATAAAGATAGCTGTGTAGATATTTCCATGTTCATACTGATAGCGATGTAGATATTTCCATGTTCTTCCAGATGTCTGTGTAGATATATCCATGTTCATACAGATGGCGGTGAAGATACTTCCATGTTCATACAGATAGAGGTGTAGTTATTTCCATGTGTAAAGAGATAGCTGTGTAGATATTTCCATGTATATGCAGATAGCTGTGTAGATATTTCCATTTTCATGCAGATAGCGGTTTAGATATTTCCATGATCAAACAGATAGTGGTGTAGATATTTCCATGTTCATAGAGATAGCGGTGTAAATATTTCCATGTTTATACAGACAGCGGTGAAGATGTATGCATGTTTACACAGATAGCGGTGTAGATATTTCCATGTTCATACAGATAGCGGTGTAGATATTTCCATGTTCATCCAGAAGGCAGTGTAGATATATCCATGTTCATGCAGATGGCGGTGAAGATATTTCCATGTTCATACAGATATCGGTGTAGATATTTCCATGTTCATCCAGATGGCAGTGTAGATATATCTATGTTCATACAGATGGTGGTGAAGATATTTCCATGTTCATACAGATATCGGTGTAGATATTTCCATGTTCATACACATAGCGGTGAAGTTATTTCCATGTTCATACAGATAGCGGTGCTGATATTTCCATGTTTATACAGGTAGCGGTGTAGATATTTCCATGTTTATACAGATAGCGGTGTAGATATTTCCATGTTTATACAGATAGCGGTGTAGATATATCCATGTTTATAGAGATAGCGGTGTAGATATCTCCTTCTTAATACAGATGGCCGAGTGGATATTTATATGTTCATACAGATGGCGGTGCGGATATTTCCATGTTCATACAGATGGTGGTGTAGATATTTCCATGTTCATACAGATAGCGGTGTAGTTATTTCCATGTGTAAAGAGATAGCTGTGTAGATATTTCCATGTATATGCAGATAGCTGTGTAGATATTTCCATTTTCATGCACATAGCGGTGTAGATATTTCCATGTTCAAACAGATAGCGGTGTAGACATTTCCGTGTTCATACAGATAGCGGTGTAGATATTTCCATGTTTATACAGACAGCGGTGAAGATGTATGCATGTTTACACAGATAGCGGTGTAGATATTTCCATGTTTATACAGATAGCGGTGAAGATGTATGCATGTTTACACAGATAGCGGTGTAGATATTTCCATGTTCGTACAGATAGCGGTGTAGATATTTCCATGTTCATCCAGATGGCTGTGTAGATATATCCATGTTCATACAGATGGCGGTGAAGATATTTCCATGTTCATACAGATAGCGGTGTAGATATTTCCATGTTCATACAGATAGCGGTGTAGATATTTCCATGTTCATACAGATAGCGGTGTATGTATTTCCATGTTCATACAGATAGCGGTGTATATATTTCCATTTTCATGCACATAGCGGTGTATACATTTCCCTGTTCAAACAGTTAGCGGTGTAGATATTTCCATGTTCATACAGATAGCGGTGCAGATATTTCCATGTTTATACAGATAGCCGTGAAGATGTATGCATGTTTACACACAAAGCGGTGTAGATATTTCCATGTTCATCCAGATGGCTGTGTAGATATATCCATGTTCATACAGTTGGCGGTGAAGATATTTCCATATTCATACAGATAGCGGTGTAGATATTTCCATGTTCATACAGATAGCGGTGTAGATATTTCCATGTATATGCAGATAGCTGTGTAGATATTTCCATTTTCATGCAGATAGTGGTGTAGATATTTCCATGTTCAAACAGATAGCGGTGTTGATATTTCCATGTTCATCCAGATGGCTGTGTAGATATATCTATGTTCATACAGATGTTGGTGAAGATATTTCCATGTTCATACAGATATCGGTGTAGATATTTCCATGTTCATACAGATAGCGGTGAAGTTATTTCCATGTTCATACAGATAGCGGTGCTGATATTTCCATTTTTATACAGGAAGCGGTGTAGATATTTCCATGTTTATACAGGTAGCAGTGTAGATATTTCCATGTTTATACAGATAGCGGTGTAGATATATCCATGTTTATAGAGATAGCGGTGTAGATATCTCCTTCTTAATACAGATGGCCGAGTGGATATTTATATGTTCATACAGATGGCGGTGCGGATATTTCCATGTTCATACAGATGGTGGTGTAGATATTTCCATGTTCATACAGATAGCGGTGTAGTTATTTCCATGTGTAAAGAGATAGCTGTGTAGATATTTCCATGTATATGCAGATAGCTGTGTAGATATTTCCATTTTCATGCACATAGCGGTGTAGATATTTCCATGTTCAAACAGATAGCGGTGTAGACATTTCCGTGTTCATACAGATAGCGGTGTAGATATTTCCATGTTTATACAGACAGCGGTGAAGATGTATGCATGTTTACACAGATAGCGGTGTAGATATTTCCATGTTTATACAGATAGCGGTGAAGATGTATGCATGTTTACACAGATAGCGGTGTAGATATTTCCATGTTCGTACAGATAGCGGTGTAGATATTTCCATGTTCATCCAGATGGCTGTGTAGATATATCCATGTTCATACAGATGGCGGTGAAGATATTTCCATGTTCATACAGATAGCGGTGTAGATATTTCCATGTTCATACAGATAGCGGTGTAGATATTTCCATGTTCATACAGATAGCGGTGTATGTATTTCCATGTTCATACAGATAGCGGTGTAGATATTTCCATTTTCATGCACATAGCGGTGTATACATTTCCCTGTTCAAACAGTTAGCGGTGTAGATATTTCCATGTTCATACAGATAGCGGTGCAGATATTTCCATGTTTATACAGATAGCCGTGAAGATGTATGCATGTTTACACACAAAGCGGTGTAGATATTTCCATGTTCATCCAGATGGCTGTGTAGATATATCCATGTTCATACAGTTGGCGGTGAAGATATTTCCATGTTCATACAGATAGCGGTGTAGATATTTCCATGTTCATACAGATAGCGGTGTAGATATTTCCATGTATATGCAGATAGCTGTGTAGATATTTCCATTTTCATGCAGATAGTGGTGTAGATATTTCCATGTTCAAACAGATAGCGGTGTTGATATTTCCATGTTCATCCAGATGGCTGTGTAGATATATCTATGTTCATACAGATGTTGGTGAAGATATTTCCATGTTCATACAGATATCGGTGTAGATATTTCCATGTTCATACAGATAGCGGTGAAGTTATTTCCATGTTCATACAGATAGCGGTGCTGATATTTCCATTTTTATACAGGAAGCGGTGTAGATATTTCCATGTTTATACAGGTAGCAGTGTAGATATTTCCATGTTTATACAGATAGCGGTGTAGATATCTCCTTCTTAATCCAGATGGCCGTGTGGATATTTATATGTTCATACAGATGGCGGTGCGGATATTTCCATGTTCATACAGATGGTGGTGTAGATATTTCCATGTTCATACAGATAGCGGTGTAGTTATTTCCATGTGTAAAGAGATAGCTGAGTAGATATTTCCATTTTCATGCACATAGCGGTGTAGATATTTCCATGTTCAAACAGATACCGGTGTAGATATTTCCATGTTCATACAGATAGCGGTGTAGATATTTCCATGTTTATACAGACAGCGGTGAAGATGTATGCATGTTTACACAGATAGCGGTGTAGATATTTCCATGTTTATACAGATAGCGGTGAAGATGTATGCATGTTTACACAGATAGCGGTGTAGATATTTCCATGTATATGCAGATAGCTGTGTAGATATTTCCATTTTCATGCAGATAGCGGTGTAGATATTTCCATGTTCATACAGATGGCGGTGAAGATATTTCCATGTTCATACAGATAGCGGTGTAGATATTTCCATGTTCATACAGATAGCGGTGTAGATATTTCCATGTTCATACAGATAGCGGTGTATGTATTTCCATGTTCATACAGATAGCGGTGTAGATATTTCCATTTTCATGCACATAGCGGTGTATACATTTCCCTGTTCAAACAGTTAGCGGTGTAGATATTTCCATGTTCATACAGATAGCGGTGCAGATATTTCCATGTTTATACAGATAGCGGTGAAGATGTATGCATGTTTACACACATAGCGGTGTAGATATTTCTATGTTCATCCAGATGGCTGTGTAGATATATCCATGTTCATACAGATGGCGGTGAAGATATTTCCATGTTCATACAGATAGCGGTGTAGATATTTCCATGTTCATACAGATAGCGGTGTAGATATTTCCATGTATATGCAGATAGCTGTGTAGATATTTCCATTTTCATGCAGATAGTGGTTTAAATATTTCCATGTTCAAACAGATAGCGGTGTAGATATTTCCATGTTCATTCACATAGCGGTGTAGATATTTCCATGTTTATACAGATAGCGGTGAAGATGTTTGCATGTTTACACAGATAGCTGTGAAGATATTTCCATGTTCATACACATAGCGGTATAGATATTTCCAGGTTCATCCAGATGGCTGTGTAGACATATCCATGTTCATACAGATGACGGTGAAGATATTTCCATGTTCATACAGATAGCGGTGTAGATATTTCCATGTTCATACAGATAGCGGTGTAGATATTTCCATGTTCATACTGATAGCGGTGTAGATATTTCCATGTTCATACTGATAGCGGTGTAGATATTTCCATGTTCATCCAGATGGCTGTGTAGATATATCCACGTTCATACATACAGATGGAAGAGAAGATATTTCCATGTTCATACAGATAGAGGTGTAAATATTTCCATGTTCATACAGATAGCGGTGTAGATATTTCCATGTTCAGCCAGATGGCTGTCTAGATATATCCATGTTCATACAGATGTCGGAGAAGGTATTTCCATGTTCATACAGATAGCGGTGTAGATATTTTCATGTTCATACAGATAGCGGTGTAGATATTTCCATGTTCATACAGATAGCGGTGTAGATATTTCCATGTTCGTACAGATAGTGGTGTAGATATTTCCATGTTCATCCAGATGGCTGTGTAGATATATCCATGTTCATGCAGATGGCTGTGAAGATATTTCCATGTTCATACAGATAGCGGTGTAGATATTTCCATGTTCATACAGATAGCCGAGTAGATATTGCCATGTTCAAACCGATAGCGGTGCTGATACTTCCATGTTTATACAGGTAGCTGTGTACATATTTCCATGTTTATACAGATAGCGGTGTAGATATTTCCATGTTCATACAGATAGCGGTGTAGATATTTCCATGTTTATACAGATAGCGGTGTAGATATCTCCTTCTTAATACAGATGGCGGTATAGATATTTACATGTTCATACAGATGGCGGTGCAGATATTTCCATGTTCATACAGATGGCGGTGTAGATATTTCCATGTTTATAGAGATACCGGTGTAGTTATTTCCATGTGTAAAGAGATAGCTGTGTAGATATTTCCATGTATATGCAGATAGCTGTGTAGATATTTCCATTTTCATGCAGATAGTGGTGTAGATATTTCCATGTTCAAACAGATAGCGATGTAGATATTTCCATGTTCATACAGATAGCGGTGCAGATATTTCCATGTTTATACAGATAGCGGTGAAGATATATGCATGTTTACACAGATAGCTGTGTTGATATTTCCATGTTCATACAGATAGTGGTGTAGATATTTCCATGTTCATCCAGATGGCTGTTTAGACATATCCATGTTCATTCAGATGGCGGTGAAGATATTTCCATGTTGATACAGATAGCGGTGTAGACATTTCCATGTTCATACAGATAGCGGTGTAGATATTTCCATGTTCATACAGATGGCTGTGTAGATATATCCATGTTCATACAGATGGCGGTGAAGATATTTCCATGTTCATAGAGATGGCGGTGTAGATATTTCCATATTCATTCCGATAGCGGTGCTGATATTTCCATGTTTATACAGGTAGCGGAGTAGATATTTCCATGTTTATACAGATAGCGGTGTAGATATTTCCATGTTTATACACATAGCGGTGTAGATATTTCCATGTTTATACAGATAGCGGTGTAGATGTCTCCATCTTAATACAGATGGCGGTGTAGATATTTATATGTTCATACAGACGGCGGTGCAGATATTTCCATGTTCATTCAGATGGCGGTGTAGTTATTTCCAAATTCATTCAGATAGCGGTGTAGTTATTTCCATGTGTAAAGAGATAGCTGTGTAGATATTTCCATGTATATGCAGATAGCTGTGTAGATATTTCCATTTTCATGCAGATAGCGGTGTATATATTTCCCTGTTCAAACAGTTAGCGGTGTAGATATTTCCATGTTCATAAAGATAGCGGTGTAGATATTTCCATGTTTATACAGATAGCGGTGAAGGTGTATGCATGTTTACACAGATAGCGGTGTAGATATTTCCATGTTCATACAGATAGCGGTGTAGATATTTCCATGTTCATCCAGATGGCTGTGTAGATATATCCATGTTCATACAGATGGCGGTGAAGATATTTCCATGTTCATACAGATAGCGGTGTAGATATTTCCATGTTCATACAGATAGCGGTATAGATATTTCCATGTTCATACAGACAGCGGTGTTGATATTTCCATGTTCATCCAGATGGCTGTGTAGATATATCTATGTTCATACAGATGGTGGTGAAGATATTTCCATGTTCATACAGATATCGGTGTAGATATTTCCATGTTCATACAGATAGCGGTGAAGTTATTTCCATGTTCATACAGATAGCGGTGCTGATATTTCCATGTTTATACAGGTAGCGGTGTAGATATTTCCATGTTTATACAGATAGCGGTGTAGATATTTCCATGTTTATACACATAGCGGTGTAGATATTTCCATGTTTATACAGATAGCGGTGTAGATATTTCCATGTTTATTCAGATAGCGGTGTAGATATCTCCTTCTTAATACAGATGGCCGTGTGGATATTTATATGTTCATGCAGATGGCGGTGCGGATATTTCCATGTTCATACAGATGGTGGTGTAGATATTTCCATGTTCATACAGATAGCGGTGTAGTTATTTCCATGTGTAAAGAGATAGCTGTGTAGATATTTCCATGTATATGCAGATAGCTGTGTAGATATTTCCATTTTCATGCACATAGCGGTGTAGATATTTCCATGTTCAAACAGATAGCGGTGTAGACATTTCCATGTTCATACAGATAGCGGTGTAGATATTTCCATGTTTATACAGACAGCGGTGAAGATGTATGCATGTTTACACAGATAGCGGTGTAGATATTTCCATGTTTATACAGATAGCGGTGAAGATGTATGCATGTTTTCACAGATAGCGGTGTAGATATTTCCATGTTCGTACAGATAGCGGTGTAGATATTTCCATGTTCATCCAGATGGCTGTGTAGATATATCCATGTTCATACAGATGGCGGTGAAGATATTTCCATGTTCATACAGATAGCGGTGTAGATATTTCCATGTTCATACAGATAGCGGTGTAGATATTTCCATGTTCATACAGATAGCGGTGTATGTATTTCCATGTTCATACAGATAGCGGTGTAGATATTTCCATTTTCATGCACATAGCGGTGTATACATTTCCCTGTTCAAACAGTTAGCGGTGTAGATATTTCCATGTTCATACAGATAGCGGTGCAGATATTTCCATGTTTATACAGATAGCCGTGAAGATGTATGCATGTTTACACACATAGCGGTGTAGATATTTCCATGTTCATCCAGATGGCTGTGTAGATATATCCATATTCATACAGTTGGCGGTGAAGATATTTCCATGTTCATACAGATAGCGGTGTAGATATTTCCATGTTCATACAGATAGCGGTGTAGATATTTCCATGTATATGCAGATAGCTGTGTAGATATTTCCATTTTCATGCAGATAGTGGTGTAGATATTTCCATGTTCAAACAGATAGCGGTGTAGATATTTCCATGTTCATTCACATAGCGGTGTAGATATTTCCATGTTTATACAGATAGCGGTGAAGATGTATGCATGTTTACACAGATAGCGGTGTAGATATTTCCATGTTCATACAGATAGCGGTGTAGATATTTCCATGTTCATCCAGATGGCTGTGTAGCTATATCCATGTTCATACAGATGGCGGTGAAGATATTTCCATGTTCATACAGATAGCGGTGTAGATATTTCCATGTTCATACAGATAGCGGTGTAGATATTTCCATGTTCATACAGATAGCGGTGTATGTATTTCCATGTTCATACAGATAGCGGTGTAGATATTTCCATTTTCATGCACATAGCGGTGTATACATTTCCCTGTTCAAACAGTTAGCGGTGTAGATATTTCCATGTTCATACAGATAGTGGTGCAAATATTTCCATGTTTATACAGATAGCGGTGAAGATGTATGCATGTTTACACACATAGCGGTGTACATATTTCCATGTTCATCCAGATGGCTGTGTAGATATATCCATGTTCATACAGATGGCGGTGAAGATATTTCCATGTTCATACAGATAGCGGTGTAGATATTTCCATGTTCATACAGATAGCGGTGTAGATATTTCCATGTATATGCAGATAGCTGTGTAGATATTTCCATTTTCATGCAGATAGTGGTGTAGATATTTCCATGTTCAAACAGATAGCGGTGTAGATATTTCCATGTTCATTCACATAGCGGTGTAGATATTTCCATGTTTATACAGATAGCGGTGAAGATGTTTGCATGTTTACACAGATAGCTGTGAAGATATTTCCATTTTCATACAGATAGCGGTATAGATATTTCCATGTTCATCCAGATGGCTGTGTAGACATATCCATGTTCATACAGATGGCGGTGAAGATATTTCCATGTTCATACAGATAGCGGTGTAGATATTTCCATGTTCATACAGATAGCGGTGTAGATATTTCCATGTTCATACTGATAGCGGTGTAGATATTTCCATGTTCATACTGATAGCGGTGTAGATATTTCCATGTTCATCCAGATGGCTGTGTAGATATATCCATGTTCATACATACAGATGGAAGAGAAGATATTTCCATGTTCATACAGATAGAGGTGTAAATATTTCCATGTTCATACAGATAGCGGTGTAGATATTTCCATGTTCAGCCAGATGGCTGTGTAGATATATCCATGTTCATACAGATGGCGGAGAAGGTATTTCCATGTTCATACAGATAGCGGTGTAGATATTTCCATGTTCATACAGATAGCGGTGTAGATATTTCCATGTTCATACAGATAGCGGTGTAGATATTTCCATGTTCGTACAGATAGTGGTGTAGATATTTCCATGTTCATCCAGATGGCTGTGTAGATATATCCATGTTCATGCAGATGGCTGTGAAGATATTTCCATGTTAATACAGATAGCGGTGTAGATATTTCCATGTTCATACAGATAGCCGTGTAGATATTGCCATGTTCAAACCGATAGCGGTGCTGATACTTCCATGTTTATACAGGTAGCTGTGTACATATTTCCATGTTTATACAGATAGCGGTGTAGATATTTCCATGTTTATACAGATAGCGGTGTAGATATCTCCTTCTTAATACATATGGCGGTATAGATATTTACATGTTCATACAGATGGCGGTGCAGATATTTCCATGTTCATACAGATGGCGGTGTAGATATTTCCATGTTTATAGAGATACCGGTGTAGTTATTTCCATGTGTAAAGAGATAGCTGTGTAGATATTTCCATGTATATGCAGATAGCTGTGTAGATATTTCCATTTTCATGCAGATAGTGGTGTAGATATTTCCATGTTCAAACAGATAGCGATGTAGATATTTCCATGTTCATACAGATAGCGGTGTAGATATTTCCATGTTTATACAGATAGCGGTGAAGATGTATGCATGTTTACACAGATAGCTGTGTTGATATTTCCATGTTCATACAGATAGTGGTGTAGATATTTCCATGTTCATCCAGATGGCTGTTTAGACATATCCATGTTCATTCAGATGGCGGTGAAGATATTTCCATGTTGATAGAGATAGCGGTGTAGACATTTCCATGTTCATACAGATAGCGGTGTAGATATTTCCATGTTCATACAGATGGCTGTGTAGATATATCCATGTTCATACAGATGGCGGTGAAGATATTTCCATGTTCATAGAGATGGCGGTGTAGATATTTCCATATTCATTCCGATAGCGGTGCTGATATTTCCATGTTTATACAGGTAGCGGAGTAGATATTTCCATGTTTATACAGATAGCGGTGTAGATATTTCCATGTTTATACACATAGCGGTGTAGATATTTCCATGTTTATACAGATAGCGGTGTAGATATCTCCATCTTAATACAGATGGCGGTGTAGATATTTATATGTTCATACAGACGGCGATGCAGATATTTCCATGTTCATTCAGATGGCGGTGTAGTTATTTCCAAATTCATACAGATAGCGGTGTAGTTATTTCCATGTGTAAAGAGATAGCTGTGTAGATATTTCCATGTATATGCAGATAGCTGTGTAGATATTTCCATTTTCATGCAGATAGCGGTGTATATATTTCCCTGTTCAAACAGTAAGCGGTGTAGATATTTCCATGTTCATAAAGATAGCTGTGTAGATATTTCCATGTTTATACAGATAGCGGTGAAGGTGTATGCATGTTTACACAGATAGCGGTGTAGATATTTCCATGTTTATACAGATAGCGGTGAAGATGTATGCATGTTTACACAGATAGCGGTGTAGACATTTCCATGTTCATACTGATAGCGGTGTAGATATTTCCATGTTCATCCAGATGTCTTTGTAGATATATCCATGTTCATACTGATGGTGGTGAATATATTTCCATGTTCATACAGATAGAGGTGTAGGTATTTCCATGTGTAAAGAGATAGCTGTGTAGATATTTCCATGTATATGCAGATAGCTGTGTAGATATTTCCACTTTCATGCAGATAGCGGTGTATATATTTCCCTGTTCAAACAGTTAGCGGTGTAGATATTTCCATGTTCATAAAGATAGCTGTGTAGATATTTCCATGTTTACACAGATAGCGGTGAAGTTGTATGCATGTTTACACAGATAGAGGTGTAGATATTTCCATGTTTATACAGATAGCAGTGAAGATGTATGCATGTTTACACAGATAGCGGTGTAGACATTTCCATGTTCATACTGATAGCGGTGTAGATATTTCCATGTTCATCCAGATGTCTGTGTAGATATATCCATGTTCATACTGATGGTGGTGAATATATTTCCATGTTCATACAGATAGAGGTGTAGTTATTTCCATGTGTAAAGAGATAGCTGTGTAGATATTTCCATGTATATGCAGATAGCTGTGTTGATATTTCCATGTATATGCAGATAGCTGTGTAGATATTTCCATTTTCATGCAGATAGCGGTTTAGATATTTCCATGTTCAAACAGATAGCGGTGTAGATATTTCCATGTTCATAGAGATAGCGGTGTTGATATTTCCATGTTCATCCAGATGGCTGTGTAGATATATCTATGTTCATACAGATGGTGGTGAAGATATTTCCATGTTCATACAGATATCGGTGTAGATATTTCCATGTTCATACAGATAGCGGTGAAGCTATTTCCATGTTCATACAGATAGAGGTGTAGTTATTTCCATGTGTAAAGAGATAGCTGTGTAGATATTTCCATGTATATGCAGATAGCTGTGTACATATTTACATTTTCATGCAGACAGCGGTTTAGACATTTCCATGTTCAAACAGATAGCGGTGTAGATATTTCCATGTTCATAGAGATAGCGGTGTAGATATTTCCATGTTTATACAGATAGCGGTGAAGATGTATGCATGTTTACACAGATAGCGGTGTAGATATTTCCATGTTCATACAGATAGCGGTGTAGATATTTCCATGTTCATCCAGATGGCTGTGTAGATATATCCATGTTCATACAGATGGCGGTGAAGATATTTCCATGTTCATACAGATGGCGGTGTAGATATTTCCATGTTCATACAGATAGCGGTGTAGATATTTCCATGTTCGTACAGATAGTGGTGTAGATATTTCCATGTTCATTCAGATGGCTGTGTAGATATATCCATGTTCATGCAGATGGCTGTGAAGATATTTCCATGTTAATACAGATAGCGGTGTAGATATTTCCATGTTCATACAGATAGCCGTGTAGATATTGCCATGTTCAAACCGATAGCGGTGTTGATACTTCCATGTTTATACAGGTAGCTGTGTACATATTTCCATGTTTATACAGATAGCGGTGTAGATATTTCCATGTTTATACAGATAGCGGTGTAGATATCTCCTTCTTAATACAGATGGCGGTATAGATATTTACATGTTCATACAGATGGCGGTGCAGATATTTCCATGTTCATACAGATGGCGGTGTAGATATTTCCATGTTTATAGAGATACCGGTGTAGTTATTTCCATGTGTAAAGAGATAGCTGTGTAGATATTTCCATGTATATGCAGATAGCTGTGTAGATATTTCCATTTTCATGCAGATAGTGGTGTAGATATTTCCATGTTCAAACAGATAGCGATGTAGATATTTCCATGTTCATACAGATAGCGGTGTAGATATTTCCATGTTTATACAGATAGCGGTGAAGATGTATGCATGTTTACACAGATAGCTGTGTTGATATTTCCATGTTCATACAGATAGTGGTGTAGATATTTCCATGTTCATCCAGATGGCTGTTTAGACATATCCATGTTCATTCAGATGGCGGTGAAGATATTTCCATGTTGATACAGATAGCGGTGTAGACATTTCCATGTTCATACAGATAGCGGTGTAGATATTTCCATGTTCATACAGATGGCTGTGTAGATATATCCATGTTCATACAGATGGCGGTGAAGATATTTCCATGTTCATAGAGATGGCGGTGTAGATATTTCCATATTCATTCCGATAGCGGTGCTGATATTTCCATGTTTATACAGGTAGCGGAGTAGATATTTCCATGTTTATACAGATAGCGGTGTAGATATTTCCATGTTTATACACATAGCGGTGTAGATATTTCCATGTTTATACAGATAGCGGTGTAGATATCTCCATCTTAATACAGATGGCGGTGTAGATATTTATATGTTCATACAGACGGCGATGCAGATATTTCCATGTTCATTCAGATGGCGGTGTAGTTATTTCCAAATTCATACAGATAGCGGTGTAGTTATTTCCATGTGTAAAGAGATAGCTGTGTAGATATTTCCATGTATATGCAGATAGCTGTGTAGATATTTCCATTTTCATGCAGATAGCGGTGTATATATTTCCCTGTTCAAACAGTTAGCGGTGTAGATATTTCCATGTTCATAAAGATAGCTGTGTAGATATTTCCATGTTTATACAGATAGCGGTGAAGGTGTATGCATGTTTACACAGATAGCGGTGTAGATATTTCCATGTTTATACAGATAGCGGTGAAGATGTATGCATGTTTACACAGATAGCGGTGTAGACATTTCCATGTTCATACTGATAGCGGTGTAGATATTTCCATGTTCATCCAGATGTCTTTGTAGATATATCCATGTTCATACTGATGGTGGTGAATATATTTCCATGTTCATACAGATAGAGGTGTAGTTATTTCCATGTGTAAAGAGATAGCTGTGTAGATATTTCCATGTATATGCAGATAGCTGTGTAGATATTTCCATTTTCATGCAGATAGCGGTGTATATATTTCCCTGTTCAAACGGTTAGCGGTGTAGATATTTCCATGTTCATAAAGATAGCTGTGTAGATATTTCCATGTTTACACAGATAGCGGTGAAGGTGTATGCATGTTTACACAGATAGCGGTGTAGATATTTCCATGTTTATACAGATAGCAGTGAAGATGTATGCATGTTTACACAGATAGCGGTGTAGACATTTCCATGTTCATACTGATAGCGGTGTAGATATTTCCATGTTCATCCAGATGTCTGTGTAGATATATCCATGTTCATACTGATGGTGGTGAATATATTTCCATGTTCATACAGATAGAGGTGTAGTTATTTCCAAGTGTAAAGAGATAGCTGTGTAGATATTTCCATGTATATGCAGATAGCTGTGTAGATATTTCCATGTATATGCAGATAGCAGTGTAGATATTTCCATTTTCATGCAGATAGCGGTTTAGATATTTCGATGTTCAAACAGATAGCGGTGTAGATATTTCCATGTACATAGAGATAGCGGTGTTGATATTTCCATGTTCATCCAGATGGCTGTGTAGATATATCTATGTTCATACAGATGGTGGTGAAGATATTTCCATGTTCATACAGATATCGGTGTAGATATTTCCATGTTCATACAGATAGCGGTGTAGTTATTTCCATGTGTAAAGAGATAGCTGTGTAGATATTTCCATTTTCATGCACATAGCAGTGTAGATATTTCCATGTTCAAACAGATAGCGGTGTAGATATTTCCATGTTCATACAGATAGCGGTGTAGATATTTCCATGTTTATACAGACAGCGGTGAAGATGTATGCATGTTTACACAGATAGCTGTGTAGATATTTCCATGTTTATACAGATAGCGGTGAAGATGTATGCATGTTTACACAGATAGCGGTGTAGATATTTCCATGTTCATACAGATAGCGGTGCAGATATTTCCATGTTCATCCAGATGGCTGTGTAGATATATCCATGTTCATACAGATGGCGGTGAAGATATTTCCATGTTCATACAGATAGCGGTGTAGATATTTCCATGTTCATGCGGATAGCGGTGTAGATATTTCCATGTTCATACAGATAGCGGTGTATGTATTTCCATCTTCATACAGATAGCGGTGCAGATATTTCCATTTTCATGCACATAGCGGTGTATACATTTCCATGTTCAAACAGTTAGCGGTGTAGATATTTCCATGTTCATACAGATAGCGGTGCAGATATTTCCATGTTTATACAGATAGCGGTGAAGATGTATGCATGTTTACACACATAGCGGTGTAGATATTTCCATGTTCATCCAGATGGCTGTGTAGATATATCCATGTTCATAAAGATGGCGGTGAAGATATTTCCATGTTCATACAGATAGCGGTGTAGATATTTCCATGTTCATACAGATAGCGGTGTAGATATTACCATGTATATGCAGATAGCTGTGTAGATATTTCCATTTTCATGCAGATAGTGGTGTAGATATTTCCATGTTCAAACAGATAGCGGTGTAGATATTTCCATGTTCTTTCACATAGCGGTGTAGATATTTCCATGTTTATACAGATAGCGGTGAAGATGTATGAATGTTTACACGGATATCGGTGTAGATATTTCCATGTTCATACAGATAGCGGTGTAGATATTTCCATGTTCATCCAGATTGCTGTGTAGATATATCCATGTTCATACAGATGGCGGTGAAGATATTTCCATGTTGATACAGATAGCGGTGTAGATATTTCCATGTTTATACAGATAGCGGTGTAGATATTTCCATGTTCATACAGATAGCGGTGTATGTATTTCCATCTTCATACAGATAGCGGTGTAGATATTTCCATTTTCATGCACATAGCGGTGTATACATTTCCCTGTTCAAACAGTTAGCGGTGTAGATATTTCCATGATCATACAGATAGCGGTGCAGATATTTCCATGTTTATACAGATAGCGGTGAAGATGTATGCATGTTTACACACATAGCGGTGTAGATATTTCCATGTTCATCCTGATGGCTGTGTAGATGTATCCATGTTCATACAGATGGCGAAGAAGATATTTCCATGTTCATACAGATAGCGGTGTAGATATTTCCATGTTCATACAGATAGCGGTGTAGGTATTTCCATGTATATGCAGATAGCTGTGTAGATATTTCCATTTTTATGCAGATAGTGGTGTAGATATTTCCATGTTCAAACAGATAGCGGTGTAGATATTTCCATGTTCATTCACATAGCGGTGTAGATATTTCCATGTTTATACAGATAGCGGTGAAGATGTATGCATGTTTACACAGATAGCTGTGTAGATATTTCCATGTTCATACTGATAGCGGTGTAGATATTTCCATGTTCATCCAGATGTCTGTGTAGACATATCCATGTTCATACAGATGGCGGTGAAGATATTTCCATGTTCATACAGATAGCGGTGTAGATATTTCCATGTTAATACAGATGGCTGTGTAGATATATCCATGTTCATATAGATGGCGGTGAAGATATTTCCATGTTCATACAGATGGCGGTGTAGATATTTCCATGTTCATTCCGATAGCGGTGCTGATATTTCCATGTTTATACAGGTAGCGGTGTAGTTATTTCCAAGTTTATACAGATATCGGTGTAGATATTTCCATGTTCAAACAGATAGCTGTGTAGATATTTCCATGTTCATACAGATAGCGGTGTAGATATTTCCATGTTTATACAGATGGCTGTGTAGATATATCCATGTTCATACAGATGGCGGTGTAGATATTTCCATGTTCATACTGATAGCGGTATAGATATTTCCATGTTCATCCAGATGGCTGTGTAGATATATCCATGTTCATACATACAGATGGCAGAGAAGATATTTCCATGTTCATACAGATAGCGGTGTAAATATTTCCATGTTCATACAGATAGCGGTGTAGATATTTCCATGTTCATCCAGATGGCTGTGTAGATATATCCATGTTCATACAGAAGGCGGAGAAGATATTTCCATGTTCATACAGATAGCGGTGTAGATATTTCCATGTTCAAACAGATAGCGGTGTAGATATTTCAATGTTCGTACAGATAGCGGTGTAGATATTTCCATGTTCATCCAGATGGCTGTGTAGATATATCCTTGTTCATACAGATGGCGGTGAAGATATTTCCATGTTCATACAGATAGCGGTGTAGATATTTCCATGTTCATACAGATAGCCGTGTAGATATTGCCATGTTCATACCGATAGCGGTGCTGATACTTCCATGTTTATACAGGTAGCTGTGTACATATTTCCATGTTTATACAGATAGCGGTGTAGATATTTCCATGTTCATACAGATAGCGGTGTAGATATTTCCATGTTTATACAGATAGCGGTGTAGATATCTCCTTCTTAATACAGATGGCGGTGTAGAAATTTACATGTTCATACAGATGGCGGCGCAGATATTTCCATGTTCATACAGATGGCGGTGTAGATATTTCCATGTTTATAGAGATAGCGGTGAAGTTATTTCCATGTGTAAAGAGATAGCTGTGTAGATATTCCAATGTATATGCAGATAGCTGTGTAGATATTTCCATTTTCATGCAGATAGTGGTGTAGATATTTCCATGTTCAAACAGATAGCGATGTAGATATTTCCATGTTCATACAGATAGCGGTGCAGATATTTCCATGTTTATACAGATAGCGGTGAAGATGTATGCATGTTTACACATATAGCTGTGTTGATATTTCCATGTTCATACCGATAGTGGTGTAGATATTTCCATGTTCATCCAGATGGCTGTGTAGACATATCCATGTTCGTTCAGATGGCGGTGAAGATATGTCCATGTTGATACAGATAGCGGTGTAGACATTTCCAAGTTCATACAGATAGTGGTGTAGATATTTCCATGTTCATACAGATGGCTGTGTAGATATATCCATGTTCATACAGATGGCGGAGAAGATATTTCCATGTTCATAGAGATGGCGGTGTAGATATTTCCATATTCATTCCGATAGCGGTGCTGATATTTCCATGTTTATGCAGGTAGCGGTGTAGATATTTCCATGTTTATACAGATAGCGGTGTAGATATTTCCATGTTTATACACATATCGGTGTAGATATTTCCATGTTTATACAGATAGCGGTGTAGATATCTCCATCTTAATACAGATGGCGGTGTAGATATTTATATGTTCATACAGATGGCGGTGCAGATATTTCCATGTTCATACAGATGGCAGTGTAGATATTTCCAAATTCATACAGATAGCGTTGTAGTTATTTCCATGTGTAAAGTGATAGCTGTGTAGATATTTCCATGTACATGCAGATAGCTGTGTAGGTATTTCCATTTTCATGCAGATAGCCGTGAATATATTTCCCTGTTCAAACAGTTAGCGGTGTAGATATTTCCATGTTCATAAAGATAGCTGTGTAGATATTTCCATGTTTATAGAGATAGCGGTGAAGATGTATGCATGTTCACACAGATAGCGGTGTAGATATTTCCATGTTTATACAGATAGCGTTGAAGATGTATGCATGTTTACACACATAGCGGTGTAGATATTTCCATGTTCATACTGATAGCGGTGTAGATATTTCCATGTTCATCCAGATGGCTGTGTAGATATGTCCATGTTCATACAGATGGCGGTGAAGATATTTCCATGTTCATTCAGATAGAGGTGTAGTTATTTCCATGTGTAAAGAGATAGCTGTGTAGATA
Organism: Gorilla gorilla gorilla; assembly: GCF_029281585.2. Lineage (NCBI taxonomy): Eukaryota > Metazoa > Chordata > Mammalia > Primates > Hominidae > Gorilla > Gorilla gorilla. The sequence continues at coordinate 2,170,612 of NC_073244.2, read as the reverse complement.
TTTCCATGTATATGCAGATAGCTGTGTAGATATTTCCATTTTCATGCAGATAGCGGTTTAGATATTTCCATGATCAAACAGGTAGCGTTGTAGATATTTCCATGTCCATAGAGACAGCGGTGTAGATATTTCCATGTTTATACAGATAGCGGTGAAGATGTATGCATGTTTACACAGATAGCGGTGTAGATAGTTCCATGTTCATACAGATAGCGGTGTAGATATTTCCATGTTCATCCAGATGGCTGTGTAGATATATCCATGTTCATACAGATGGCGGTGAAGATATTTCCATGTTCATACAGTTAGCGGTGTAGATATTTCCATGTACATACAGATAGCGGTGTAGATATTTCCATGTTCATACAGACAGCGGTGTTGATATTTCCATGTTCATCCAGATGGCTGTGTAGATATATCTATGTTCATACAGATGTTGGTGAAGATATTTCCATGTTCATACAGGTATCGGTGTAGATATTTCCATGTTCATACAGATAGCGGTGTATTTATTTCCATGTTCATAGAGATAGCGGTGCTGATATTTCCATGTTTATACAGGTAGCGGTGTAGATATTTCCATGTTCATAAAGATAGCGGTGTAGATATTTCCATGTTTATACAGACAGCGGTGAAGATGTATGCATGTTTACACAGATAGCGGTGTAGATATTTCCATGTTCATCCAGATGGCTGTGTAGATATATCCATGTTCATACAGATAGCGGTGTAGATATTTCCATGTTCATACAGATAGCGTTGCAGATATTTCCATGTTCATCCAGATGGCTGTGTAGATATATCCATGTTCATACAGATGGCGGTGAAGATATTTCCATGTTCATACAGATAGCGGAGTAGATATTTCCATGTTCATACAGATAGCGGTGTAGATATTTCCATGTTCATACAGATAGCGGTATATGCATTTCCATGTTCATACAGATAGCGGTGTAGATATTTCCATTTTCATGCACATAGCGGTGTATATATTTCCCTGTTCAAACAGTTAGCGGTGTAGATATTTCCATGTTCATACAGATAGCGGTGTAGATATTTCCATGTTTATACAGAGAGCGGTGAAGATGTATGCATGTTTACACACATAGCGGTGTAGATATTTCCATGTTCATCCAGATGGCTGGGTAGATATATCCATGTTCATACAGATGGCGGTGAAGATATTTCCATGTTCATACAGATAGCGGTGTAGATATTTCCATGTTCATACAGATAGCGGTGTAGATATTTCCATGTATATGCAGATAGCTGTGTAGATATTTCCATTTTCATGTAGATAGTGGTGTAGATATTTCCATGTTCACACAGATAGCGGTGTAGATATTTCCATGTTCATGCAGATAGCGGTGTAGATATTTCCATGTTTATACAGATAGCGGTGAAGTTGTATGCATGTTTACACAGATAGCGGTGTAGATATTTCCATGTTCATACAGATAGCGGTGTAGATATTTCCATGTTCATCCAGATGGCTGTGTAGACATATCCATGTTCATACAGATGGCGGTGAAGATATTTCCATGTTCATACAGATAGCGGTGTAGATATTTCCATGTTCATACAGATAGCGGTGTAGATATTTCCATGTTCATACAGATGGCTGTGTAGATATATCCATGTTCATACAGATGGCGGTGAAGATATTTCCAAGTTCATAGAGATGGCGGTGTAGATATTTCCATATTCATTCCGATAGCGGTGCTGATATTTCCATGTTTATGCAGGTAGCGGTGTAGATATTTCCATGTTTATACAGATAGCGGTGTAGATATTTCCATGTTTATACACATAGCGGTGTAGATATTTCCATGTTTATACAGATAGCGGTGTAGATATCTACATCTTAATACAGATGGCGGTGTATATATTTATATGTTCATACAGATGGCGGTGCAGATATTTCCATGTTCATACAGATGGCGGTGTAGATAATTCCAAATTCATACAGATAGCGGTGTAGTTATTTCCATGTGTAAAGTGATAGCTGTGTAGATATTTCCATGTATATGCAGATAGCTGTGTAGATATTTCCATTTTCATGCAGATAGCCGTGAATATATTTCCCTGTTCAAACAGTTAGCGGTGTACATATTTCCATGTTCATAAAGATAGCTGTGTAGATATTTCCATGTTTATACAGATAGCGGTGAAGATGTATGCATGTTTACACAGATAGCGGTGTAGATATTTCCATGTTTATACAGATAGCGGTGAAGATGTATGCATGTTTACACACATAGCGGTGTAGATATTTCCATGTTCATACTGATTGCGGTGTAGATATTTCCATGTTCATCCAGATGGCTGCGTAGACATATCCATGTTCATACAGATGGCGGTGAAGATATTTCCATGTTCATACAGATAGCGGTGTAGATATTTCCATGTTCATACAGATAGCGGTGTAGATATTTCCATGTTAATACAGATGGCTGTGTAGATATATCCATGTACATACATATGGCGGTGAAGATATTTCCATGTTCATACAGATGGCGGTTTAGATATTTCCATGTTCATTCCGATAGCGGTGCTGATATTTCCATGTTTATACAGGTAGCGGTGTAGATATTTCCATGTTTATACAGATAGCGGTGTAGATATTTCCATGTTTATACACATAGCTGTGTAGATATTTCCATGTTTATACAGATAGCGGTGTAGATATCTCCATCTTAATACAGACGGCGGTGTAGATATTTATATGTTCATACAGATGGCGGTGCAGATATTTCCATCTTCATACAAATGGCGGTGTAGATATTTCCATATTCATACAGATAGCGGTGTAGTTATTTCCATGTGTAAAGAGATAGCTGCGTAGATATTTCCATGTATATGTAGATTGCTGTGTAGATATTTCCATTTTCATGCAGATAGCGGTGTATATATTTCGCTGTTCAAACAGTTACCGGTGTAGAGATTTCCATGTTCATGAAGATAGCGGTGTAGATATTTCCATGTTTATACAGATAGCGGTGCAGATATTTCCATGTTCATCCAGATGGCTGTGTAGATATTTCCATGTTCATACAGATGGCGGTGAAGATATTTCCATGTTCATACAGATAGCGGTGTAGATATTTCCATGTTCATACAGAAAGCGGTGTAGATATTTCCATGTTCAAACAGATAGCGGTGTATGTATTTCCATCTTCATACAGATAGCGGTGTAGATATTTCCATTTTCAAGCAGATAGCGGTGTATATATTTCCATGTTCATACAGATAGCGGTGTAGATATTTCCATGTTCATAAAGATAGCGGTGTAGATATTTCCAAGTTTATACAGATAGCGGTGAAAATGTATGCATGTTTACACAGATAGCGGTGTAGATATTTCCATGTTCATCCAGATGGCTGTGTAGATATATCCATGTTCATACAGATGGCGGTGAATATATTTCCATGTTCATACAGATATCGGTGTAGATATTTCCATGTTCACACAGATAGCGGTGTAGATATTTCCATGTTCATACAGATAGCGGTGTATGTATTTCCATGTTCATACAGATAGCGGTGTAGATATTTCCATGTTCATCCAGATGGCTGTGTAGATATTTCCATGTTCATACAGATAGCGGTGTAGATATTTCCATGTTCATACAGATAGCGGTGTAGATATTTCCATGTTCATCCAGATGGCTGCGTAGATATATCCATGTTCATACAGATGGCGGTGAAGATATTTCCATGTACATACAGATAGCGGTGTAGATATTGCCATGTACATACCGATCGCGGTGCTGATACTTCCATGTTTATACAGGTAGCGGTGTACCTATTTCCGTGTTTATAAAGATGGCTGTGTAGATATATCCATGTTCATACAGATGGCGGTGTAGACATTTCCATGTTCATACAGATAGCGGTTTAGATATTTCCATGTTCATCCAGATGGCTGTGTAGATATATCCATGTTCATACAGATGGCGGAGAAGATATTTCCATGTTCATACAGATGGCGGTGTAGATATTTCCATGTTCATACAGATAGCGGTTTAGATATTTCCTTGTTCATACAGATAGCGGTGTAGATATTTCCATGTTCCTACAGATAACGGTGTATGTATTTCCATGTTCATACAGATAGCGGTGTAGATATTTCCATTTTCATGCAGATAGTGGTCTATATATTTCCCTGTTCAAACAGTTATCGGTTTAGATATTTCCATGTTCATAAAGATAGCGGTGTAGATATTTCCATGTTTATACTGATAGCGGTGAAGATGTATGCATGTTTACACAGATAGCCGTGTGCATATTTCCATGTTCATCCAGATGGCTGTGTAGATATATCCATGTTCATACAGATGGCGGTGAAGATATTTCCATGTTCATACAGATAGCGGTGTAGATATTTCCATGTTCATACAGGTAACGGTGTAGATATTTCCATTTTCACACAGATATCGGTGCTGATATTTCCATATTTATACAGATAGCGGTGTAGATATTTCCATGTTTATACAGATAGCGGTGTAGATATCTCCATCTTAATACAGATGGCGGTGTAGATATTTATATGTTCATACAGATGCCGGTGCAGATATTTCCATGTTCATACAGATGGCGGTGTAGATATTTCCATGTTCATACAGATAGCGGTGCAGTTATTTCCATGTGTATAGAGATACCTGTGTAGATATTTCCATCTATATGCAGATAGCTGTGTAGCAATTTCCATTTTCATGCAGATAGCGGTGTATATATTTCCCTGTTCAAACAGATAGCGGTGTAGATATTTCCATGTTCATACAGATAGCGGTGTAGATATTTCCATGTTCATACAGGTAGCTGTGTAGATATTTCCATGTTCATACAGATAGCGGTGCTGCTATTTCCATGTTTTTACAGTAGTGGTGAAGCTATTTCCATGTTTATACAGATAGCGGTGTAGATATTTCCATGTTTATATAGATAGCGGTGTAGATATTTCCATGTTTATACAGATAGCTGTGTAGATATCTCCATCTTAATACAGATGGCGGTGTAGATATTTATATGTTCATACAGATGGCGGTTCAGATATTTCCATTTTCATACAGATGGCGGTGTAGATATTTCCATGTTCATACAGATAGCGGTGTAGTTATTTCCATGTGTAAAGAGATAGCTGTGCAGATATTTCCATGTATATGCAGATAGCTGTTTAGATATTTCCATTTTGATGCAGATAGCGGTGTATATATTTCCCTGTTCAAACAGTTAGCGGTGTTGATATTTCCATGTTCAGAAAGATAGCGGTGTAGATATTTCCATGTTTATACAGATAGCGGTGAAGATGTATGCATGTTTACACAGATAGCGGTGTAGATATTTCCATGTTCATCCAGATGGCTGTGTAGATATATCCATGTTCATACAGATAGCGGTGTAGATATTTCCTTCTTCATACAGATAGCGGTGCAGATATTTCCATGTTCATCCAGATGGCTGTGTAGATATATCCATGTTCATACAGATGGCGGTGAAGATATTTCCATGTTCATACAGATAGCGGTGTAGATATTTCCATGTTCATACAGAAAGCGGTGTAGATATTTCCATGTTCAAACAGATAGCGGTGTATATATTTCCATGTTCATACAGATAGCGGTGTAGATATTTCCATGTTCATGCAGATGGCTGCGTAGATATATCCATGTTCATACAGATGGCGGTGAAGATATTTATATGTTCATACAGATGGCGGTGCAGATATTTCCATGTTCATACGGATAGCGGTGTAGATATTTCCATGTTCATACAGATAGCGGTGTAGATATTTCCAAGTTCATACAGATAGCGGTGTATGTATTTCCATGTTCATACAGATAGCGGTGTAGATATTTCCATTTTTATGCAGATAGCAGTGTATATATTTCCCTGTTCAAACAGTTAGCGATTTAGATATTTCCATGTTCATAAAGATAGCAGTGTAGATATTTCCATGTTTATACAGATAGCGGTGAAAATGTATGCATGTTTACACAGATAGCGGTGTAGATATTTCCATGTTCATCCAGAATGCTGTGTAGATATATCCATGTTCATACAGATGGCGGTGAAGATATTTCCATGTTCATAAAGATAGCGGTGTAGATATTTCCATATTCATACAGAAAGCGGTGTAGATATTTCCATGTTCAAACAGATAGCGGTGTATGTATTTCCATGTTCATACAGTTAGCGGTGTATATATTTCCATTTTCAAGCAGATAGCGGTGTATATACTTCCATGTTCAAACAGTTAGCGTTGTAGATATTTCCATGTTCATAAAGATAGCGGTGTAGATATTTCCATGTTCATACAGATAGCGGTGTAGATATTTCCATGTTCATACAGATAGCGGTGTATATATTTCCATGTTCATTCAGATAGCGGTGCTGATATTTCCTTGTTTTTACAGGTAGCGGTGAAGATATTTCCATGTTTATACAGATAGCGGTGTAGATATCTCCATTTTAATACAGATGGCGGTGTAGATATTTATATGTTCATACAGCTGGCGGTTCAGATATTTCCATTTTCATACTGATGGCGGTGTAGATATTTCCATGTTCATACAGATAGCCGTGTAGATATTGCCATGTTCATACCGATAGCGGTGCTGATACTTCCATGTTTATACAGGTAGCGGTGTACATATTTCCGTGTTTATACAGATAGCGGTGTAGATATTTCCATGTTCATACAGATAGCGGTGTAGATATTTCCATCTTTATACTGATAGCGGTGTAGATATCTCCTTCTTAATACAGATGGCTGTGTAGACATTTATATGTTCATACAGATGGCGGTGCAGATATTTCCATGTTCATACAGATGGCGGTGTAGATATTTCCATGTTTATAGAGATAGCGGTGTAGTTATTTCCAAGTGTAAAGAGATAGCTGTGTAGATATTTCCATATATATGCAGATAGCTTTGTAGATATTTCCATTTTCATGCAGATAGCGGTGTAGATATTTCCATGTTCAAACAGATAGCTGTGTAGATATTTCCATGTTCATACAGATAGCGGTGTAGATATTTCCATGTTTATACAGATGGCTGTGTAGATGTATCCATGTTCATTCAGATGGCGGTGTAGATATTTCCATGTTCATACTGATAGCGGTGTAGATATTTCCATGTACATCCAGATGGCTGTGTAGATATATCCATGTTCATACATACAGATGGCAGAGAAGATATTTCCATGTTCATACAGATAGCGGTGTAAATATTTCCATGTTCATACAGATAGCGGTGTAGATATTTCCATGTTCATCCAGATGGCTGTGTAGATATATCCATGTTCATACAGATGGCGGAGAAGATATTTCCATGTTCATACAGATAGCGGTGTAGATATTTCCATGTTCATACAGATAGCGGTGTAGATATTTCCATGTTCATATAGATAGCGGTGTAGATATTTCCATGTTCGTGCAGATACCGGTGTAGATATTTCCATGTTCATCCAGATGGCTGTTTAGATATATCCGTGTTCATACAGATGGCGGTGAAGATATTTCCATGTTCATACAGATAGCGGTGTAGATATTTCCATGTTCATACAGATAGCCGTGTAGATATTGCCATGTTCATACCGATAGCGGTGCTGATACTTCCATGTTTATACAGGTAGCTGTGTACATATTTCCATGTTTATACAGATAGCGGTGTAGATATTTCTATGTTCATACAGATAGTGGTGTAGATATTTCCATGTTTATACAGATAGCGGTGTAGATATCTCCTTCTTAATACAGATGGCGGTGTAGATATTTACATGGTCATACAGATGGCGGCGCAGATATTTCCATGTTCATACAGATGGCGGTGTAGATATTTCCATGTTTATAGAGATAGCGGTGTAGTTATTTCCATGTGTTAAGAGATAGCTGTGTAGATATTCCAATGTATATGCAGATAGCTGTGTAGATATTTCCATTTTCATGCAGATAGTGGTGTAGATATTTCCATGTTCAAACAGATAGCTGTGTAGATATTTCCATGTTCATACAGATAGCGGTGCAGATATTTCCATGTTTATACAGATAGCGGTGTAGATATCTCCTTCTTAATACAGATGGCGGTGTAGATATTTACATGTTCATACAGATGGCGGTGTAGATATTTCCATGTTTATAGAGATAGGGTGTAGTTATTTCCATGTGTAAAGAGATAGCTGTGTAGATATTTCCATGTATATGCAGATAGCAGTGTAGATATTTCCATTTTCATGCAGATAGTGGTGTAGATATTTCCATGTTCAAACAGATAGCGGTGTAGATATTTCCATGTTTATACAGATAGCGGTGAAGATGTATGCATGTTTACACAGATAGCTGTGTTGATATTTCCATGTTCATACAGATAGTGGTGTAGATATTTCCATGTTCTTCCAGATGGCTGTGTAGACATATCCATGTTCATTCAGATGGCGGTGAAGATATTTCCATGTTGATACAGATAGCGGTGTAGACATTTCCATGTTCTTACAGATAGCGGTGTAGTTATTTCCATGTTCATACAGATGGCGGTGTAGATATTTCCATGTTCATAGAGATGGCGGTGTAGATATTTCCATATTCATTCCGATAGCGGTGCTGATATTTCCATGTTTATACAGGTAGCGGAGTATATATTTCCATGTTTATACAGATAGCGGTGTAGATATTTCCATGTTTATACACATAGCAGTGTAGATATTTCCATGTTTATACAGATAGCGGTGTAGATATCTCCATCTTAATACAAATGGCGGTGTAGATATTTATATGTTCATACAGACGGCGGTGCAGATATTTCCATGTTCATACAGATGGCGGTGTAGTTATTTCCAAATTCATACAGATAGCGGGGTAGTTATTTCCATGTGTAAAGAGATAGCTGTGTAGATATTTCCATGTATATGCAGATAGCTGTGTAGATATTTCCATTTTCATGCAGATAGCGGTGTATATATTTCCCTGTTCAAACAGTTAGCGGCGTAGGTATTTCCATGTTCATAAAGATAGCTGTGTAGATATTTCCATGTTTATACAGATAGCGGTGAAGGTGTATGCATGTTTACACAGATAGCGGTGTAGATATTTCCATGTTTATACAGATAGCGGTGAAGAAGTATGCATGTTTACACAGATAGCGGTGTAGATATTTCCATGTTCATACTGATAGCGGTGTAGATATTTCCATGTTCATCCAGATGTCTGTGTAGATATATCCATGTTCATACAGATTGCGGTGAAGATACTTCCATGTTCATACAGATAGAGGTGTAGTTATTTCCATGTGTAAAGAGATAGCTGTGTAGATATTTCCATGTATATGCAGATAGCTGTGTAGATATTTCCATTTTCATGCAGACAGCGGTTTAGATATTTCCATGTTCAAACAGATAGCGGTGTAGATATTTCCATGTTCATAGAGATAGTGGTGTAGATATTTCCATGTTTATACAGATAGCGGTGAAGATGTATGCATGTTTACACAGATAGCGGTGTAGATATTTCCATGTTCATACAGATAGCGGTGTAGATATTTCCATGTTCATCCAGATGGCTGTGTAGATATATCCATGTTCATACAGATGGCGGTGAAGATATTTCCATGTTCATACAGATAGCGGTGTAGATATTTCCATGTTCATACAGATAGCGGAGTAGATATTTCCATGTTCATACAGACAGCGGTGTTGATATTTCCATGTTCATCCAGATGGCTGTGTAGATATATCTATGTTCATACAGATGTTGGTGAAGATATTTCCATGTTCATACAGATATCGGTGTAGATATTTCCATGTTCATACAGATAGCGGTGAAGTTATTTTCATGTTCATACAGATAGCGGTGCTGATATTTCCATTTTTATACAGGAAGCGGTGTAGATATTTCCATGTTTATACAGGTAGCAGTGTAGATATTTCCATGTTTATACAGATAGCGGTGTAGATATCTCCTTCTTAATACAGATGGCCGTGTGGATATTTATATGTTCATACAGATGGCGGTGCGGATATTTCCATGTTCATACAGATGGTGGTGTAGATATTTCCATGTTCATACAGATAGCGGTGTAGTTATTTCCATGTGTAAAGAGATAGCTGAGTAGATATTTCCATTTTCATGCACATAGCGGTGTAGATATTTCCATGTTCAAACAGATAGCGGTGTAGATATTTCCATGTTCATACAGATAGCGGTGTAGATATTTCCATGTTTATACAGACAGCGGTGAAGATGTATGCATGTTTACACAGATAGCGGTGTAAATATTTCCATGTTTATACAGATAGCGGTGAAGATGTATGCATGTTTACACAGATAGCGGTGTAGATATTTCCATGTTCATACAGATAGCGGTGTAGATATTTCCATGTTCATCCAGATGGCTGTGTAGATATATCCATGTTCATACAGATGGCGGTGAAGATATTTCCATGTTCATACAGATAGCGGTGTAGATATTTCCATGTTCATACCGATAGCGGTGTAGATATTTCCATGTTCATACAGATGGCTGTGTAGATTTATCCATGTTCATACAGATGGCAGTGAAGATATTTCCATGTTCTTAGAGATGGCGGTGTAGATATTTCCATATTCATTCCGATAGCGGTGCTGATATTTCCATGTTTAAACAGGTAGCGTAGTAGATATTTCCATGTTTATACATATAGCGGTGTAGATATTTCCATGTTTATACACATAGCGGTGTAGATATTTCCATGTTTATACAGATAGCGGTGTAGATATCTCCATCTTAATACAGATGGCGGTGTAGATATTTATATGTTCATACAGACGGCGGTGCAGATATTTCCATCTTCATACAGATGGCGGTGTAGTTATTTCCAAATTCATACAGATAGCGGTGTAGTTATTTCCATGTGTAAAGAGATAGCTGTGTAGATATTTCCATGTTTATACAGATAGCGGTGAAGATGTATGCATGTTTACACAGATAGCGGTGTAGATATTTCCATGTATATGCAGATAGCTGTGTAGATATTTCCATTTTCATGCAGATAGCGGTGTATGTATTTCCCTGTTCAAACAGTTAGCGGCGTAGGTATTTCCATGTTCATAAAGATAGCTGTGTAGATATTTCCATGTTCATACTGATAGCGATGTAGATATTTCCATGTTCTTCCAGATGTCTGTGTAGATATATCCATGTTCATACAGATGGCGGTGAAGATACTTCCATGTTCATACAGATAGAGGTGTAGTTATTTCCATGTGTAAAGAGATAGCTGTGTAGATATTTCCATGTATATGCAGATAGCTGTTTAGATATTTCCATTTTCATGCAGATAGCGGTTTAGATATTTCCATGATCAAACAGATAGCGGTGTAGATATTTCCATGTTCATAGAGATAGCGGTGTAGATATTTCCATGTTTATACAGATAGCGGTGAAGATGTATGCATGTTTACACAGATAGCGGTGTAGATATTTCCATGTTCATACAGATAGCGGTGTAGATATTTCCATGTTCATCCAGATGGCAGTGTAGATATATCCATGTTCATGCAGATGGCGGTGAAGATATTTCCATGTTCATACAGATAGCGGTGTAGATATTTCCATGTTCATACAGATAGCGGTGTAGATATTTCCATGTTCATACAGACAGCGGTGTTGATATTTCCATGTTCATCCAGATGGCTGTGTAGATATATCTATGTTCATACAGATGGTGGTGAAGATATTTCCATGTTCATACAGATATCGGTGTAGATATTTCCATGTTCATACAGATAGCGGTGAAGTTATTTCCATGTTCATACAGATAGCGGTGCTGATATTTCCATATTTATACAGGTAGCGGTGTAGATATATCCATGTTTATATAGATAGCGGTGTAGATATTTCCATGTTTATACAGATAGCGGTGTAGATATATCCATGTTTATAGAGATAGCGGTGTAGATATCTCCTTCTTAATACAGATGGCCGAGTGGATATTTATATGTTCATACAGATGGCGGTGCGGATATTTCCATGTTCATACAGATGGTGGTGTAGATATTTCCATGTTCATACAGATAGCGGTGTAGTTATTTCCATGTGTAAAGAGATAGCTGTGTAGATATTTCCATGTATATGCAGATAGCTGTGTAGATATTTCCATTTTCATGCACATAGCGGTGTAGATATTTCCATGTTCAAACAGATAGCGGTGTAGACATTTCCATGTTCATACAGATAGCGGTGTAGATATTTCCATGTTTATACAGACAGCGGTGAAGATGTATGCATGTTTACACAGATAGCGGTGTAGATATTTCCATGTTTATACAGATAGCGGTGAAGATGTATGCATGTTTACACAGATAGCGGTGTAGATATTTCCATGTTCGTACAGTTAGCGGTGTAGATATTTCCATGTTCATCCAGATGGCTGTGTAGATATATCCATGTTCATACAGATGGCGGTGAAGATATTTCCATGTTCATACAGATAGCGGTGTAGATATTTCCATGTTCATACAGATAGCGGTGTAGATATTTCCATGTTCATACAGATAGCGGTGTAGATATTTCCATGTTCATACAGATAGCGGTGTATGTATTTCCATGTTCATACAGATAGCGGTGTAGATATTTCCATTTTCATGCACATAGCGGTGTATACATTTCCCTGTTCAAACAGTTAGCGGTGTAGATATTTCCATGTTCATACAGATAGCGGTGCAGATATTTCCATGTTTATACAGATAGCCGTGAAGATGTATGCATGTTTACACACAAAGCGGTGTAGATATTTCCATGTTCATCCAGATGGCTGTGTAGATATATCCATGTTCATACAGTTGGCGGTGAAGATATTTCCATGTTCATACAGATAGCGGTGTAGATATTTCCATGTTCATACAGATAGCGGTGTAGATATTTCCATGTATATGCAGATAGCTGTGTAGATATTTCCATTTTCATGCAGATAGTGGTGTAGATATTTCCATGTTCAAACAGATAGCGGTGTAGATATTTCCATGTTCATTCACATAGCGGTGTAGATATTTCCATGTTTATACAGATAGCGGTGAAGATGTATGCATGTTTACACAGATAGCGGTGTAGATATTTCCATGTTCATACAGATAGCGGTGTAGATATTTCCATGTTCATCCAGATGGCTGTGTAGATATATCCATGTTCATACAGATGGCGGTGAAGATATTTCCATGTTCATACAGATAGCGCTGTAGATATTTCCATGTTCATACAGATAGCGGTGTAGATATTTCCATGTTCATACAGATAGCGGTGTATGTATTTCCATGTTCATACAGATAGCGGTGTAGATATTTCCATTTTCATGCACATAGCGGTGTATACATTTCCCTGTTCAAACAGTTAGCGGTGTAGATATTTCCATGTTCATACAGATAGCGGTGCAGATATTTCCATGTTTATACAGATAGCGGTGAAGATGTATGCATGTTTACACACATAGCGGTGTAGATATTTCCATGTTCATCCAGATGGCTGTGTAGATATATCCATGTTCATACAGATGGCGGTGAAGATATTTCCATGTTCATACAGATAGCGGTGTAGATATTTCCATGTTCATACAGATAGCGGTGTAGATATTTCCATGTATATGCAGATAGCTGTGTAGATATTTCCATTTTCATGCAGATAGTGGTGTAGATATTTCCATGTTCAAACAGATAGCGGTGTAGATATTTCCATGTTCATTCACATAGCGGTGTAGATATTTCCATGTTTATACAGATAGCGGTGAAGATGTTTGCATGTTTACACAGATAGCTGTGAAGATATTTCCATGTTCATACAGATAGCGGTATAGATATTTCCAGGTTCATCCAGATGGCTGTGTAGACATATCCATGTTCATACAGATGACGGTGAAGATAGTTCCATGTTCATACAGATAGCGGTGTAGATATTTCCATGTTCATACAGATAGCGGTGTGGATATTTCCATGTTCATACTGATAGCGGTGTAGATATTTCCATGTTCATACTGATAGCGGTGTAGATATTTCCATGTTCATCCAGATGGCTGTGTAGATATATCCATGTTCATACATACAGATGGAAGAGAAGATATTTCCATGTTCATACAGATAGAGGTGTAAATATTCCCATGTTCATACAGATAGCGGTGTAGATATTTCCATGTTCAGCCAGATGGCTGTGTAGATATATCCATGTTCATACAGATGTCGGAGAAGGTATTTCCATGTTCATACAGATAGCGGTGTAGATATTTTCATGTTCATACAGATAGCGGTGTAGATATTTCCATGTTCATACAGATAGCGGTGTAGATATTTCCATGTTCGTACAGATAGTGGTGTAGATATTTCCATGTTCATCCAGATGGCTGTGTAGATATATCCATGTTCATGCAGATGGCTGTGAAGATATTTCCATGTTCATACAGATTGCGGTGTAGATATTTCCATGTTCATACAGATAGCCGAGTAGATATTGCCATGTTCAAACCGATAGCGGTGCTGATACTTCCATGTTTATACAGGTAGCTGTGTACATATTTCCATGTTTATACAGATAGCGGTGTAGATATTTCCATGTTCATACAGATAGCGGTGTAGATATTTCCATGTTTATACAGATAGCGGTGTAGATATCTCCTTCTTAATACAGATGGCGGTATAGATATTTACATGTTCATACAGATGGCGGTGCAGATATTTCCATGTTCATACAGATGGCGGTGTAGATATTTCCATGTTTATAGAGATACCGGTGTAGTTATTTCCATGTGTAAAGAGATAGCTGTGTAGATATTTCCATGTATATGCAGATAGCTGTGTTGATGTTTCCATGTTCATACAGATAGTGGTGTAGATATTTCCATGTTCATCCAGATGGCTGTTTAGACATATCCATGTTCATTCAGATGGCGGTGAAGATATTTCCATGTTGATACAGATAGCGGTGTAGACATTTCCATGTTCATACAGATAGCGGTGTAGATATTTCCATGTTCATACAGATGGCTGTGTAGATATATCCATGTTCATACAGATGGCGGTGAAGATATTTCCATGTTCATAGAGATGGCGGTGTAGATATTTCCATATTCATTCCGATAGCGGTGCTGATATTTCCATGTTTATACAGGTAGCGGAGTAGATATTTCCATGTTTATACAGATAGCGGTGTAGATATTTCCATGTTTATACACATAGCGGTGTATATATTTCCATGTTTATACAGATAGCGGTGTAGATATCTCCATCTTAATACAGATGGCGGTGTAGATATTTATATGTTCATACAGACGGCGGTGCAGATATTTCCATGTTCATTCAGATGGCGGTGTAGTTATTTCCAAATTCATTCAGATAGCGGTGTAGTTATTTCCATGTGTAAAGAGATAGCTGTGTAGATATTTCCATGTATATGCAGATAGCTGTGTAGATATTTCCATTTTCATGCAGATAGCGGTGTATATATTTCCCTGTTCAAACAGTTAGCGGTGTATATATTTCCATGTTCATAAAGATAGCGGTGTAGATATTTCCATGTTTATACAGATAGCGGTGAAGGTGTATGCATGTTTACACAGATAGCGGTGTAGATATTTCCATGTTCATACAGATAGCGGTTTAGATATTTCCATGTTCATCCAGATGGCTGTGTAGATATATCCATGTTCATACAGATGGCGGTGAAGATATTTCCATGTTCATACAGATAGCGGTGTAGATATTTCCATGTTCATACAGATAGCGGTATAGATATTTCCATGTTCATACAGACAGCGGTGTTGATATTTCCATATTCATCCAGATGGCTGTGTAGATATATCTATGTTCATACAGATGGTGGTGAAGATATTTCCATGTTCATACAGATATCGGTGTAGATATTTCCATGTTCATACAGATAGCGGTGAAGTTATTTCCATGTTCATACAGATAGCGGTGCTGATATTTCCATGTTTATACAGGTAGCGGTGTAGATATCTCCATGTTTATACAGATAGCGGTGTAGATATTTCCATGTTTATACACATAGCGTTGTAGATATTTCCATGTTTATACAGATAGCGGTGTAGATATTTCCATGTTTATTCAGATAGCGGTGTAGATATCTCCTTCTTAATACAGATGGCCGTGTGGATATTTATATGTTCATGCAGATGGAGGTGCGGATATTTCCATGTTCATACAGATGGTGGTGTAGATATTTCCATGTTCATACAGATAGCGGTGTAGTTATTTCCATGTGTAAAGAGATAGCTGTGTAGATATTTCCATGTATATGCAGATAGCTGTGTAGATATTTCCATTTTCATGCACATAGCGGTGTAGATATTTCCATGTTCAAACAGATAGCGGTGTAGGCATTTCCATGTTCATACAGATAGCGGTGTAGATATTTCCATGTTTATACAGACAGCGGTGAAGATGTATGCATGTTTACACAGATAGCGGTGTAGATATTTCCATGTTTATACAGATAGCGGTGAAGATGTATGCATGTTTACACAGATAGCGGTGTAGGTATTTCCATGTTCGTACAGATAGCGGTGTAGATATTTCCATGTTCATCCAGATGGCTGTGTAGATATATCCATGTTCATACAGATGGCGGTGAAGATATTTCCATGTTCATACAGATAGCGGTGTAGATATTTCCGTGTTCATTCAGATAGCGGTGTAGATATTTCCATGTTCATACAGATAGCGGTGTATGTATTTCCATGTTCATACAGATAGCGGTGTAGATATTTCCATTTTCATGCACATAGCGGTGTATACATTTCCCTGTTCAAACAGTTAGCGGTGTAGATATTTCCATGTTCATACAGATAGCGGTGCAGATATTTCCATGTTTATACAGATAGCCGTGAAGATGTATGCATGTTTACACACATAGCGGTGTAGATATTTCCATGTTCATCCAGATGGCTGTGTAAATATATCCATATTCATACAGTTGGCGGTGAAGATATTTCCATGTTCATACAGATAGCGGTGTAGATATTTCCATGTTCATACAGATAGCGGTGTAGATATTTCCATGTATATGCAGATAGCTGTGTAGATATTTCCATTTTCATGCAGATAGTGGTGTAGATATTTCCATGTTCAAACAGATAGCGGTTTAGATATTTCCATATTCATTCACATAGCGGTGTAGATATTTCCATGTTTATACAGATAGCGGTGAAGATGTATGCATGTTTACACAGATAGCGGTGTAGATATTTCCATGTTCATACAGATAGCGGTGTAGATATTTCCATGTTCATCCAGATGGCTGTGTAGATATATCCATGTTCATACAGATGGCGGTGAAGATATTTCCATGTTCATACAGATAGCGGTGTAGATATTTCCATGTTCATACAGATAGCGGTGTAGATATTTCCATGTTCATACAGATAGCGGTGTATGTATTTCCATGTTCATACAGATAGCGGTGTAGATATTTCCATTTTCATGCACATAGCGGTGTATACATTTCCCTGTTCAAACAGTTAGCGGTGTAGATATTTCCATGTTCATACAGATAGCGGTGCAAATATTTCCATGTTTATACAGATAGCGGTGAAGATGTATGCATGTTTACACACATAGCGGTGTAGATATTTCCATGTTCATCCAGATGGCTGTGTAGATATATCCATGTTCATACAGATGGCGGTGAAGATATTTCTATGTTCATACAGATAGCGGTGTAGATATTTCCATGTTCATACAGATAGCGGTGTAGATATTTCCATGTATATGCAGATAGCTGTGTAGATATTTCCATTTTCATGCAGATAGTGGTGTAGATATTTCCATGTTCAAACAGATAGCGGTGTAGATATTTCCATGTTCATTCACATAGCGGTGTAGATATTTCCATGTTTATACAGATAGCGGTGAAGATGTTTGCATGTTTACACAGATAGCTGTGAAGATATTTCCATTTTCATACAGATAGCGGTATAGATATTTCCATGTTCATCCAGATGGATGTGTAGACATATCCATGTTCATACAGATGGCGGTGAAGATATTTCCATGTTCATACAGATAGCGGTGTAGATATTTCCATGTTCATACAGATAGCGGTGTAGATATTTCCATGTTCATACTGATAGCGGTGTAGATATTTCCATGTTCATACTGATAGCGGTGTAGATATTTCCATGTTCATCCAGATGGCTGTGTAGATATATCCATGTTCATACATACATATGGAAGAGAAGATATTTCCATGTTCATACAGATAGAGGTGTAAATATTTCCATGTTCATACAGATAGCGGTGTAGATATTTCCATGTTCAGCCAGATGGCTGTGTAGATATATCCATGTTCATACAGATGGCGGAGAAGTTATTTCCATGTTCATACAGATAGCGGTGTAGATATTTCCATGTTCATACAGATAGCGGTGTAGATATTTCCATGTTCATACAGATAGCGGTGTAGATATTTCCATGTTCGTACAGATAGTGGTGTAGATATTTCCATGTTCATCCAGATGGCTGTGTAGATATATCCATGTTCATGCAGATGGCTGTGAAGATATTTCCATGTTAATACAGATAGCGGTGTAGATATTTCCATGTTCATACAGATAGCCGTGTAGATATTGCCATGTTCAAACCGATAGCGGTGCTGATACTTCCATGTTTATACAGGTAGCTGTGTACATATTTCCATGTTTATACAGATAGCGGTGTAGATATTTCCATGTTTATACAGATAGCGGTGTAGATATCTCCTTCTTAATACAGATGGCGGTATAGATATTTCCATGTTCATACAGATGGCGGTGCAGCTATTTCCATGTTCATACAGATGGCGGTGTAGATATTTCCATGTTTATAGAGATATCGCTGTAGTTATTTCCATGTGTAAAGAGATAGCTGTGTAGATATTTCCATGTATATGCAGATAGCTGTGTAGATATTTCCATTTTCATGCAGATAGTGGTGTAGATATTTCCATGTTCAAACAGACAGCGATGTAGATATTTCCATGTTCATACAGATAGCGGTGTAGATATTTCCATGTTTATACAGATAGCGGTGAAGATGTATGCATGTTTACACAGATAGCTGTGTTGATATTTCCATGTTCATACAGATAGTGGTGTAGATATTTCCATGTTCATCCAGATGGCTGTTTAGACATATCCATGTTCATTCAGATGGCGGTGAAGATATTTCCTTGTTCATACAGATAGCGGTGTAGATATTTCCATGTTCATACAGATGGCTGTGTAGATATATCCATGTTCATACAGATGGCGGTGAAGATATTTCCATGTTCATAGAGATGGCGGTGTAGATATTTCCATATTCATTCCGATAGCGGTGCTGATATTTCCATGTTTATACAGGTAGCGGAGTAGATATTTCCATGTTTATACAGATAGCGGTGTAGATATTTCCATGTTTATACACATAGCGGTGTAGATATTTCCATGTTTATACAGATAGCGGTGTAGATATCTCCATCTTAATACAGATGGCGGTGTAGATATTTATATGTTCATACAGACGGCGATGCAGATATTTCCATGTTCATTCAGATGGCGGTGTAGTTATTTCCAAATTCATACAGATAGCGGTGTAGTTATTTCCATGTGTAAAGAGATAGCTGTGTAGATATTTCCATGTATATGCAGATAGCTGTGTAGATATTTCCATTTTCATGCAGATAGCGGTGTATATATTTCCCTGTTCAAACAGTTAGCGGTGTAGATATTTCCATGTTCATAAAGATAGCTGTGTAGATATTTCCATGTTTATACAGATAGCGGTGAAGGTGTATGCATGTTTACACAGATAGCGGTGTAGATATTTCCATGTTTATACAGATAGCGGTGAAGATGTATGCATGTTTACACAGATAGCGGTGTAGACATTTCCATGTTCATACTGATAGCGGTGTAGATATTTCCATGTTCATCCAGATGTCTTTGTAGATATATCCATGTTCATACTGATGGTGGTGAATATATTTCCATGTTCATACAGATAGAGGTGTAGTTATTTCCATGTGTAAAGAGATAGCTGTGTTGATATTTCCATGTATATGCAGATAGCTGTGTAGATATTTCCATTTTCATGCAGATAGCTGTGTATATATTTCCCTGTTCAAACAGTTAGCGGTGTAGATATTTCCATGTTCATAAAGATAGCTGTGTAGATATTTCCATGTTTACACAGATAGCGGTGAAGGTGTATGCATGTTTACACAGATAGCGGTGTAGATATTTCCATGTTTATACAGATAGCAGTGAAGACGTATGCATGTTTACACAGATAGCGGTGTAGACATTTCCATGTTCATACTGATAGCGGTGTAGATATTTCCATGTTCATCCAGATGTCTGTGTAGATATATCCATGTTCATACTGATGGTGGTGAATATATTTCCATGTTCATACAGATAGAGGTGTAGTTATTTCCATGTGTAAAGAGATAGCTGTGTAGATATTTCCATGTATATGCAGATAGCTGTGTAGATATTTCCATGTATATGCAGATAGCTGTGTAGATATTTCCATTTTCATGCAGATAGCGGTTTAGATATTTCCATGTTCAAACAGATAGCGGTGTAGATATTTCCATGTTCATAGAGATAGCGGTGTTGATATTTCCATGTTCATCCAGATGGCTGTGTAGATATATCTATGTTCATACAGATGGTGGTGAAGATATTTCCATGTTCATACAGATATCGGTGTAGATATTTCCATGTTCATACAGATAGCGGTGAAGTTATTTCCATGTTCATACAGATAGCGGTGCTGATATTTCCATGTTTATACAGGTAGCGGTGTACATATTTCCATGTTTATACAGATAGCGGTGTAGATATTTCCATGTTTATACACATAGCGGTGTAGATATTTCCATGTTTATACAGATAGCGGTGTAGATATCTCCATCTTAATACAGATGGCAGTGTAGATATTTATATGTTCATACAGACGGCGGTGCAGATATTTCCATGTTCATACAGATGGCGGTGTAGTTATTTCGAAATTCATTCAGATAGCGGTGTCGTTATTTCCATGTGTAAAGAGATAGCTGTGTAGATATTTCCATGTATATGCAGATAGCTGTGTAGATATTTCCATTTTAATGCAGATAGCGGTGTATATATTTCCCTGTTCAAACAGTTAGCGGCGTAGGTATTTCCATGTTCATAAAGATAGCTGTGTAGATATTTCCATGTTTATACAGATAGCGGTGAAGGTGTATGCATGTTTACACAGATAGCGGTGTAGATATTTCCATGTTCATACTGATAGCGGTGTAGATATTTCCATGTTCATCCAGATGTCTGTGTAGATATATCCATGTTCATACAGATGGCGGTGAAGATACTTCCATGTTCATACAGATAGAGGTGTAGTTATTTCCATGTGTAAAGAGATAGCTGTGTAGATATTTCCATGTATATGCAGATAGCTGTGTAGATATTTACATTTTCATGCAGACAGCGGTTTAGATATTTCCATGTTCAAACAGATAGCGGTGTAGATATTTCCATGTTCATAGAGATAGCGGTGTAGATATTTCCATGTTTATACAGATAGCGGTGAAGATGTATGCATGTTTACACAGATAGCGGTGTAGATATTTCCATGTTCATACAGATAGCGGTGTAGATATTTCCATGTTCATCCAGATGGCTGTGTAGATATATCCATGTTCATACAGATGGCGGTGAAGATATTTCCATGTTCATACAGATAGCGGTGTAGATATTTCCATGTTCATACAGATAGCGGTGTAGATATTTCCATGTTCGTACAGATAGTGGTGTAGATATTTCCATGTTCATCCAGATGGCTGTGTAGATATATCCATGTTCATGCAGATGGCTGTGAAGATATTTCCATGTTAATACAGATAGCGGTGTAGATATTTCCATGTTCATACAGATAGCCGTGTAGATATTGCCATGTTCAAACTGATAGCGGTGCTGATACTTCCATGTTTATACAGGTAGCTGTGTACATATTTCCATGTTTATACAGATAGCGGTGTAGATATTTCCATGTTTATACAGTTAGCGGTGTAGATATCTCCTTCTTAATACAGATGGCGGTATAGATATTTACATGTTCATACAGATGGCGGTGCAGATATTTCCATGTTCATACAGATGGCGGTGTAGATATTTCCATGTTTATAGAGATACCGGTGTAGTTATTTCCATGTGTAAAGAGATAGCTGTGTAGATATTTCCATGTATATGCAGATAGCTGTGTAGATATTTCCATTTTCATGCAGATAGTGGTGTAGATATTTCCATGTTCAAACAGATAGCGATGTAGATATTTCCATGTTCATACAGATAGCGGTGTAGATATTTCCATGTTTATACAGATAGCGGTGAAGATGTATGCATGTTTACACAGATAGCTGTGTTGATATTTCCATGTTCATACAGATAGTGGTGTAGATATTTCCATGTTCATCCAGATGGCTGTTTAGACATATCCATGTTCATTCAGATGGCGGTGAAGATATTTCCATGTTGATACAGATAGCGGTGTAGACATTTCCATGTTCATACAGATAGCGGTGTAGATATTTCCATGTTCATACAGATGGCTGTGTAGATATATCCATGTTCATACAGATGGCGGTGAAGATATTTCCATGTTCATAGAGATGGCGGTGTAGATATTTCCATATTCATTCCGATAGCGGTGCTGATATTTCCATGTTTATACAGGTAGCGGAGTAGATATTTCCATGTTTATACAGATAGCGGTGTAGATATTTCCATGTTTATACACATAGCGGTGTAGATATCTCCATCTTAATACAGATGGCGGTGTAGATATTTATATGTTCATACAGACGGCGATGCAGATATTTCCATGTTCATTCAGATGGCGGTGTAGTTATTTCCAAATTCATACAGATAGCGGTGTAGTTATTTCCATGTGTAAAGAGATAGCTGTGTAGATATTTCCATGTATATGCAGATAGCTGTGTAGATATTTCCATTTTCATGCAGATAGCGGTGTATATATTTCCCTGTTCAAACAGTTAGCGGTGTAGATATTTCCATGTTCATAAAGATAGCTGTGTAGATATTTCCATGTTTATACAGATAGCGGTGAAGGTGTATGCATGTTTACACAGATAGCGGTGTAGATATTTCCATGTTTATACAGATAGCGGTGAAGATGTATGCATGTTTACACAGATAGCGGTGTAGACATTTCCATGTTCATACTGATAGCGGTGTAGATATTTCCATGTTCATCCAGATGTCTTTGTAGATATATCCATGTTCATACTGATGGTGGTGAATATATTTCCATGTTCATACAGATAGAGGTGTAGTTATTTCCATGTGTAAAGAGATAGCTGTGTAGATATTTCGAAGTATATGCAGATAGCTGTGTAGATATTTCCATGTATATGCAGATAGCTGTGTAGATATTTCCATTTTCATGCAGATAGCGGTTTAGATATTTCCATGTTCAAACAGATAGCGGTGTAGATATTTCCATGTTCATAGAGATAGCGGTGTTGATATTTCCATGTTCATCCAGATGGCTGTGTAGATATATCTATGTTCATACAGATGGTGGTGAAGATATTTCCATGTTCATACAGATATCGGTGTAGATATTTCCATGTTCATACAGATAGCGGTGAAGTTATTTCCATGTTCATACAGATAGCGGTGCTGATATTTCCATGTTTATACAGGTAGCGGTGTACATATTTCCATGTTTATACAGATAGCGGTGTAGATATTTCCATGTTTATACACATAGCGGTGTAGATATTTCCATGTTTATACAGATAGCGGTGTAGATATCTCCATCTTAATACAGATGGCGGTGTAGATATTTATATGTTCATACAGACGGCGGTGCAGATATTTCCATGTTCATACAGATGGCGGTGTAGTTATTTCAAAATTCATTCAGATAGCGGTGTAGTTATTTCCATGTGTAAAGAGATAGCTGTGTAGATATTTCCATGTATATGCAGATAGCTGTGTAGATATTTCCATTTTAATGCAGATAGCGGTGTATATATTTCCCTGTTCAAACAGTTAGCGGCGTAGGTATTTCCATGTTCATAAAGATAGCTGTGTAGATATTTCCATGTTTATACAGATAGCGGTGAAGGTGTATGCATGTTTACACAGATAGCGGTGTAGATATTTCCATGTTTATACAGATAGCGGTGAAGATGTATGCATGTTTACACAGATAGCGGTGTAGATATTTCCATGTTCATACTGATAGCGGTGTAGATATTTCCATGTTCATCCAGATGTCTGTGTAGATATATCCATGTTCATACAGATGGCGGTGAAGATACTTCCATGTTCATACAGATAGAGGTGTAGTTATTTCCATGTGTAAAGAGATAGCTGTGTAGATATTTCCATGTATATGCAGATAGCTGTGTAGATATTTACATTTTCATGCAGACAGCGGTTTAGATATTTCCATGTTCAAACAGATAGCGGTGTAGATATTTCCATGTTCATAGAGATAGCGGTGTAGATATTTCCATGTTTATACAGATAGCGGTGAAGATGTATGCATGTTTACACAGATAGCTGTGTAGATATTTCCATGTTCATACTGATAGCGGTGTAGATATTTCCATGTTCATCCAGATGTCTGTGTAGACATATCCATGTTCATACAGATGGCGGTGAAGATATTTCCATGTTCATACAGATAGCGGTGTAGATATTTCCATGTTAATACAGATGGCTGTGTAGATATATCCATGTTCATATAGATGGCGGTGAAGATATTTCCATGTTCATACAGATAGCGGTGTAGATATTTCCATGTTCATACAGATAGCGGTGTAGATATTTCCATGTTCATACAGACAGCAGTGTTGATATTTCCATGTTCATCCAGATGGCTGTGTAGATATATCTATGTTCATACAGATGTTGGTGAAGATATTTCCATGTTCATACAGATATCGGTGTGGATATTTCCATGTTCATACAGATAGCGGTGTAGTTATTTCCATGTTCATACAGATAGTGGTGCTGATATTTCCATGTTTATACAGGTAGCGGTGTAGATATTTCCATGTTTATACAGATAGCGGTGTAGATATTTCCATGTTTATTCAGATAGCGGTGTAGATATCTCCTTCTTAATACAGATGGCCGTGTGGATATTTATATGTTCATACAGATGGCGGTGCGGATATTTCCATGTTCATACAGATGGTGTTGTAGATATTTCCATGTTCATACAGATAGCGGTGTAGTTATTTCCATGTGTAAAGAGATAGCTGTGTAGACATTTCCATTTTCATGCACATAGCGGTGTAGATATTTCCATGTTCAAACAGATAGCGGTGTAGATATTTCCATGTTCATACAGATAGCGGTGTAGATATTTCCATGTTTATACAGACAGCGGTGAAGATGTATGCATGTTTACACAGATAGCGGTGTAGATATTTCCATGTTTATACAGATAGCGGTGAAGATGTATGCATGTTTACACAGATAGCGGTGTAGATATTTCCATGTTCATACAGATAGAGGTGTAGATATTTCCATGTTCATCCAGATGGCTGTGTAGATATATCCATGTTCATACAGATGGCGGTGAAGATATTTCCATGTTCATACAGATAGCGGTGTAGATATTTCCATGTTCATGCGGATAGCGGTGTAGATATTTCCATGTTCATACAGATAGCGGTGTATGTATTTCCATCTTCATACAGATAGCGGTGCAGATATTTCCATTTTCATGCACATAGCGGTGTATACATTTCCCTGTTCAAACAGTTAGCGGTGTCGATATTTCCAAGTTCATACAGATAGCGGTGCAGATATTTCCATGTTTATACAGATAGCGGTGAAGATGTATGTATGTTTACACACATAGCGGTGTAGATATTTCCATGTTCATCCAGATGGCTGTGTAGATATATCCATGTTAATAAAGATGGCGGTGAAGATATTTCCATGTTCATACAGATAGCGGTGTAGATATTTCCATGTTCATACAGATAGCGGTGTAGATATTTCCATGTATATGCAGATAGCTGTGTAGATATTTCCATTTTCATGCAGATAGTGGTGTAGATATTTCCATGTTCAAACAGATAGCGGTGTAGATATTTCCATGTTCATTCACATAGCGGTGTAGATATTTCCATGTTTATACAGATAGCGGTGAAGATGTATGAATGTTTACACGGATATTGGTGTAGATATTTCCATGTTCATACAGATAGCGGTGTAGATATTTCCATGTTCATCCAGATGGCTGTGTAGATATATCCATGTTCATACAGATGGCGGTGAAGATATTTCCATGTTCATACAGATAGCGGTGTAGATATTTCCATGTTTATACAGATAGCGGTGTAGATATTTCCATGTTCATACAGATAGCGGTGTATGTATTTCCATCTTCATACAGATAGCGGTGTAGATATTTCCATTTTCATGCACATAGCGGTGTATACATTTCCCTGTTCAAACAGTTAGCGGTGTAGATATTTCCATGATCATACAGATAGCGGTGCAGATATTTCCATGTTTATACAGATAGCGGTGAAGATGTATGCATGTTTACACACATAGCGGTGTAGATATTTCCATGTTCATCCTGATGGCTGTGTAGATGTATCCATGTTCATACAGATGGCGAAGAAGATATTTCCATGTTCATACAGATAGCGGTGTAGATATTTCCATGTTCATACAGATAGCGGTGTAGGTATTTCCATGTATATGCAGATAGCTGTGTAGATATTTCCATTTTTATGCAGATAGTGGTGTAGATATTTCCATGTTCAAACAGATAGCGGTGTAGATATTTCCATGTTCATTCACATAGCGGTGTAGATATTTCCAAGTTTATACAGATAGCGGTGAAGATGTATGCATGTTTACACAGATAGCTGTGTAGATATTTCCATGTTCATACTGATAGCGGTGTAGATATTTCCATGTTCATCCAGATGTCTGTGTAGACATATCCATGTTCATACAGATGGCGGTGAAGATATTTCCATGTTCATACAGATAGCGGTGTAGATATTTCCATGTTAATACAGATGGCTGTGTAGATATATCCATGTTCATATAGATGGCGGTGAAGATATTTCCATGTTCATACAGATGGCGGTGTAGATATTTCCATGTTCATTCCGATAGCGGTGCTGATATTTCCATGTTCATACAGGTAGCGGTGTAGTTATTTCCAAGTTTATACAGATAGCGGTGTAGATATCTCCATCTTAATACAGATGGCGGTGTAGATATTTATATGTTCATACAGAAGGCGGTGCAGATGTTTCCATGTTCATACAGATGGCGGTGTAGTTATTTCCAAATTCATACAGATAGCGGTGTAGTTATTTCCATGTGTAAAGAGATAGCTGTGTAGATATTTCCATGTATATGCAGATAGCTGTGTAGATATTTCCATTTTCATGCAGATAGCGGTGTATATATTTCCCTGTTCAAACAGTTAGCGGTGTAGATATTTCCATGTTCATAAAGATAGCTGTGTAGATATTTCCATGTTTATACAGATAGCGGTGAAGGTGTATGCATGTTTACACAGATAGCGGTGTAGATATTTCCATGTTTATACAGATAGCGGTGAAGATGTATGCATGTTTACACAGATAGCGGTGTAGATATTTCCATGTTCATACTGATAGCGGTGTAGATATTTCCATGTTCATCCAGATGTCTGTGTAGATATATCCATGTTCATACAGATGGTGGTGAATATATTTCCATGTTCATACAGATAGAGGTGTAGTTATTTCCATGTGTAAAGAGATAGCTGTGTAGATATTTCCATGTATATGCAGATAGCTGTGTAGATATTTCCATTTTCATGCAGATAGCGGTTTAGATATTTCCATGTTCAAACAGATAGCGGTGTAGATATTTCCATGTTCATAGAGATAGCGGTGTAGATATTTCCATGTTTATACAGATAGCGGTGAAGATGTGTGCATGTTTACACAGATAGCGGTGTAGATATTTCCATGTTCATACAGATAGCGGTGTAGATATTTCCATGTTCATCCAGATGGCTGTGTAGATATATCCATGTTCATACAGATGGCGGTGAAGATATTTCCATGTTCATACAGATAGCGGTGTAGATATTTCCATGTTCATACAGATAGCGGTGTAGATATTTCCATGTTCATACAGACAGCGGTGTTGATATTTCCATGTTCATCCAGATGGCTGTGTAGATGTATCCATGTTCATACAGATGGCGGTGAAGATATTTCCATGTTCATACAGATAGCAGTGTAGATATTTCCATGTTCATAGAGATAGCGGTGTAGATACTTCCATGTTCATACCGATAGCAGTGCTGATACTTCCATGTTTATACAGGTAGCGGTGTACATATTTCCGTGTTTATAAAGATGGCTGTGTAGATATATCCATGTTCATACAGATGGCGGTGTAGATATTTCCATGTTCATACAGATAGCGGTTTAGATATTTCCATGTTTATACAGATAGCGGTGAAGATGTATGCATGTTTACACAGATAGCTGTGTTGATATTTCCATGTTCATACATATAGTGGTGCAGATATTTCCATGTTCATCCAGATGGCTGTGTAGACATATCCATGTTCATTCAGATGGCGGTGAAGATATTTCCATGTTGATACAGATAGCGGTGTAGACATTTCCATGTTCATACAGATAGCGGTGTAGATATTTCCATGTTCATACAGATGGCTGTGTAGATATATCCATGTTCATACAGATGGCGGTGAAGATATTTCCATGTTCATAGAGATGGCGGTGTAGATATTTCCATATTCATTCCGATAGCGGTGCTGATATTTCCATGTTTATACAGGTAGCGGAGTAGATATTTCCATGTTTATACAGATAGCGGTGTAGATATTTCCATGTTTATACACATAGCGGTGTAGATATTTCCATGTTTATACAGATAGCAGTGTAGATATCTCCATCTTAATACAGATGGCGGTGTAGATATTTATATGTTCATACAGAAGGCGGTGCAGATATTTCCATGTTCATACAGATGGCGGTGTAGTTATTTCCAAATTCATACAGATAGCGGTGTAGTTATTTCCATGTGTAAAGAGATAGCTGTGTAGATATTTCCATGTATATGCAGATAGCTGTGTAGATATTTCCATTTTCATGCAGATAGCGGTGTATATATTTCCCTGTTCAAACAGTTAGCGATGTAGATATTTCCATGTTCATAAAGATAGCTGTGTAGATATTTCCATGTTTATACAGATAGCGGTGAAGGTGTATGCATGTTTACACAGATAGCGGTGTAGATATTTCCATGTTTATACAGATAGCGGTGAAGATGTATGCATGTTTACACAGATAGCGGTGTAGATATTTCCATGTTCATACTGATAGCGGTGTAGATATTTCCATGTTCATCCAGATGTCTGTGTAGATATATCCATGTTCATACAGATGGTGGTGAATATATTTCCATGTTCATACAGATAGAGGTGTAGTTATTTCCATGTGTAAAGAGATAGCTGTGTAGATATTTCCATGTATATGCAGATAACTGTGTAGATATTTCCATTTTCATGCAGATAGCGTTTTAGATATTTCCATGTTCAAACAGATAGCGGTGTAGATATTTCCATGTTCATAGAGATAGCGGTGTAGATATTTCCATGTTTATACAGATAGCGGTGAAGATGTGTTCATGTTTACACAGATAGCGGTGTAGATATTTCCATGTTCATACAGATAGCGGTGTAGATATTTCAATGTTCATCCAGATGGCTGTTTAGATATATCCATGTTCATACAGATGGCGGTGAAGATATTTCCATGTTCATACAGATAGCGGTGTAGATATTTCCATGTTCATACAGATAGCGGTGTAGATATTTCCATGTTCATACAGACAGCGGTGTTGATATTTCCATGTTCATCCAGATGGCTGTGTAGATATATCTATGTTCATACAGATGGTGGTGAAGATATTTCCATGTTCATACAGATATCGGTGTAGATATTTCCATGTTCATACAGATAGCGGTGAAGTTATTTCCATGTTCATACAGATAGCGATGCTGATATTTCCATGTTTATACAGGTAGCGGTGTAGATATTTCCATGTTTATACAGATAGTGGTGTAGATATTTCCATGTTTATACAGATAGCGGTGTAGATATATCCATGTTTATAGAGATAGCGGTGTAGATATCTCCTTCTTAATACAGATGGCCGTGTGGATATTTATATGTTCATACAGATGGCGGTGCGGATATTTCCGTGTTCATACAGATGGTGGTGTAGATATTTCCATGTTCATACAGATAGCGGTGTAGTTATTTCCATGTGTAAAGAGATAGCTGTGTAGATATTTCCATGTATATGCAGATAGCTGTGTAGATATTTCCATTTTCATGCACATAGCGGTGTAGATATTTCCATGTTCAAACAGATAGCGGTGTAGATATTTCCATGTTCATACAGATAGCGGTGAAGATATTTCCATGTTTATACAGACAGCGGTGAAGATGTATGCATGTTTACACAGATAGCGGTGTAGATATTTCCATGTTTATACAGATAGCGGTGAAGATGTATGCATGTTTACACAGATAGCGGTGTAGATATTTCCATGTTCATACAGATAGCGGTGTAGATATTTCCATGTTTATACAGATAGCGGTGTAGATACTTCCATGTTCATACCGATAGCAGTGCTGATTCTTCCATGTTTATACAGGTAGCGGTGTACATATTTCCGTGTTTATAAAGATGGCTGTGTAGATATATCCATGTTCATACAGATGGCGGTGTAGATATTTCCATGTTCATACAGATAGCGGTTTAGATATTTCCATGTTTATACAGATAGCGGTGAAGATGTATGCATGTTTACACAGATAGCTGTGTTGATATTTCCATGTTCATACATATAGTGGTGTAGATATTTCCATGTTCATCCAGATGGCTGTGTAGACATATCCATGTTCATTCAGATGGCGGTGAAGATATTTCCATGTTGATACAGATAGCGGTGTAGACATTTCCATGTTCATACAGATAGCGGTGTAGATATTTCCATGTTCATACAGATGGCTGTGTAGATATATCCATGTTCATACAGATGGCGGTGAAGATATTTCCATGTTCATAGAGATGGCGGTGTAGATATTTCCATATTCATTCCGATAGCGGTGCTGATATTTCCATGTTTATACAGGGAGCGGAGTAGATATTTCCATGTTTATACAGATAGCGGTGTAGATATTTCCATGTTTATACACATAGCGGTGTAGATATTTCCATGTTTATACAGATAGCGGTGTAGATATCTCCATCTTAATACAGATGGCGGTGTAGATATTTATATGTTCATACAGAAGGCGGTGCAGATATTTCCATGTTCATACAGATGGCTGTGTAGTTATTTCCAAATTCATACAGATAGCGTTGTAGTTATTTCCATGTGTAAAGAGATAGCTCTGTAGATATTTCCATGTATATGCAGATAGCTGTGTAGATATTTCCATTTTCATGCAGATAGCGGTGTATATATTTCCCTGTTCAAACAGTTAGCGGTGTAGATATTTCCATGTTCATAAAGATAGCTGTGTAGATATTTCCATGTTTATACAGATAGCGGTGAAGGTGTATGCATGTTTACACAGATAGCGGTGTAGATATTTCCATGTTTATACAGATAGCGGTGAAGATGTATGCATGTTTACACAGATAGCGGTGTAGATATTTCCATGTTCATACTGATAGCGGTGTAGATATTTCCATGTTCATCCAGATGTCTGTGTAGATATATCCATGTTCATACAGATGGTGCTGAATATATTTCCATGTTCATACAGATAGAGGTGTAGTTATTTCCATGTGTAAAGAGATAGCTGTGTAGATATTTCCATGTATATGCAGATAGCTGTGTAGATATTTCCATTTTCATGCAGATAGCGGTTTAGATATTTCCAAGTTCAAACAGATAGCGGTGTAGATATTTCCATGTTCATAGAGATAGCGGTGTAGATATTTCCATGTTTATACAGATAGCGGTGAAGATGTGTGCATGTTTACACAGATAGCGGTGTAAATATTTCCATGTTCATACAGATAGCGGTGTAGATATTTCCATGTTCATCCAGATGGCTGTGTAGATATATCCATGTTCATACAGATGGCGGTGAAGATATTTCCATGTTCATACAGATAGCGGTGTAGATATTTCCATGTTCATACAGATAGCGGTGTAGATATTTCCATGTTCATACAGACAGCGGTGTTGATATTTCCATGTTCATCCAGATGGCTGTGTAGATATATCTATGTTCATACAGATGGTGGTGAAGATATTTCCATGTTCATACAGATATCGGTGTAGATATTTCCATGTTCATACAGATAGCGGTGAAGTTATTTACATGTTCATACAGATAGCGGTGCTGATATTTCCATGTTTATACAGGTAGCGGTGTAGATATTTCCATGTTTATACAGATAGCGGTGTAGATATTTCCATGTTTATACAGATAGCGGTGTAGATATATCCATGTTTATAGAGATAGCGGTGTAGATATCTCCTTCTTAATACAGATGGCCGTGTGGATATTTATATGTTCATACAGATGGCGGTGCGGTTATTTCCGTGTTCATACAGATGGTGGTGTAGATATTTCCATGTTCATACAGATAGCGGTGTAGTTATTTCCATGTGTAAAGAGATAGCTGTGTAGATATTTCCATGTATATGCAGATACCTGTGTAGAAATTTCCATTTTCATGCACATAGCGGTGTAGATATTTCCATGTTCAAACAGATAGCGGTGTAGATATTTCCATGTTCATACAGATAGCGGTGTAGATATTTCCATGTTTATACAGACAGCGGTGAAGATGTATGCATGTTTACACAGATAGCGGTGTAGATATTTCCATGTTTATACAGATAGCGGTGAAGATGTATGCATGTTTACACAGATAGCGGTGTAGATATTTCCATGTTCATACTGATAGCGGTGTAGATATTTCCATGTTCATCCAGATGTCTGTGTAGATATATCCATGTTCATACAGATGGTGGTGAATATATTTCCATGTTCATACAGATAGAGGTGTAGTTATTTCCATGTGTAAAGAGATAGCTGTGTAGATATTTCCATGTATATGCAGATAGCTGTGTAGATATTTCCATTTTCATGCAGATAGCGGTTTAGATATTTCCAAGTTCAAACAGATAGCGGTGTAGATATTTCCATGTTCATAGAGATAGCTGTGTAGATATTTCCATGTTTATACAGATAGCGGTGAAGATGTGTGCATGTTTACACAGATAGCGGTGTAAATATTTCCATGTTCATACAGATAGCGGTGTAGATATTTCCATGTTCATCCAGATGGCTGTGTAGATATATCCATGTTCATACAGATGGCGGTGAAGATATTTCCATGTTCATACAGATAGCGGTGTAGATATTTCCATGTTCATACAGATAGCGGTGTAGATATTTCCATGTTCATACAGACAGCGGTGTTGATATTTCCATGTTCATCCAGATGGCTGTGTAGATATATCTATGTTCATACAGATGGTGGTGAAGATATTTCCATGTTCATACAGATATCGGTGTAGATATTTCCATGTTCATACAGATAGCGGTGAAGTTATTTACATGTTCATACAGATAGCGGTGCTGATATTTCCATGTTTATACAGGTAGCGGTGTAGATATTTCCATGTTTATACAGATAGCGGTGTAGATATTTCCATGTTTATACAGATAGCGGTGTAGATATATCCATGTTTATAGAGATAGCGGTGTAGATATCTCCTTCTTAATACAGATGGCCGTGTGGATATTTATATGTTCATACAGATGGCGGTGCGGTTATTTCCGTGTTCATACAGATGGTGGTGTAGATATTTCCATGTTCATACAGATAGCGGTGTAGTTATTTCCATGTGTAAAGAGATAGCTGTGTAGATATTTCCATGTATATGCAGATAGCTGTGTAGAAATTTCCATTTTCATGCACATAGCGGTGTAGATATTTCCATGTTCAAACAGATAGCGGTGTAGATATTTCCATGTTCATACAGATAGCGGTGTAGATATTTCCATGTTTATACAGACAGCGGTGAAGATGTATGCATGTTTACACAGATAGCGGTGTAGATATTTCCATGTTTATACAGATAGCGGTGAAGATGTATGCATGTTTACACAGATAGCGGTGTAGATATTTCCATGTTCATACTGATAGCGGTGTAGATATTTCCATGTTCATCCAGATGTCTGTGTAGATATATCCATGTTCATACAGATGGTGGTGAATATATTTCCATGTTCATACAGATAGAGGTGTAGTTATTTCCATGTGTAAAGAGATAGCTGTGTAGATATTTCCATGTATATGCAGATAGCTGTGTAGATATTTCCATTTTCATGCAGATAGCGGTTTAGATATTTCCAAGTTCAAACAGATAGCGGTGTAGATATTTCCATGTTCATAGAGATAGCGGTGTAGATATTTCCATGTTTATACAGATAGCGGTGAAGATGTGTGCATGTTTACACAGATAGCGGTGTAAATATTTCCATGTTCATACAGATAGCGGTGTAGATATTTCCATGTTCATCCAGATGGCTGTGTAGATATATCCATGTTCATACAGATGGCGGTGAAGATATTTCCATGTTCATACAGATAGCGGTGTAGATATTTCCATGTTCATACAGATAGCGGTGTAGATATTTCCATGTTCATACAGACAGCGGTGTTGATATTTCCATGTTCATCCAGATGGCTGTGTAGATATATCTATGTTCATACAGATGGTGGTGAAGATATTTCCATGTTCATACAGATATCGGTGTAGATATTTCCATGTTCATACAGATAGCGGTGAAGTTATTTACATGTTCATACAGATAGCGGTGCTGATATTTCCATGTTTATACAGGTAGCGGTGTAGATATTTCCATGTTTATACAGATAGCGGTGTAGATATTTCCATGTTTATACAGATAGCGGTGTAGATATATCCATGTTTATAGAGATAGCGGTGTAGATATCTCCTTCTTAATACAGATGGCCGTGTGGATATTTATATGTTCATACAGATGGCGGTGCGGTTATTTCCGTGTTCATACAGATGGTGGTGTAGATATTTCCATGTTCATACAGATAGCGGTGTAGTTATTTCCATGTGTAAAGAGATAGCTGTGTAGATATTTCCATGTATATGCAGATAGCTGTGTAGAAATTTCCATTTTCATGCACATAGCGGTGTAGATATTTCCATGTTCAAACAGATAGCGGTGTAGATATTTCCATGTTCATACAGATAGCGGTGTAGATATTTCCATGTTTATACAGACAGCGGTGAAGATGTATGCATGTTTACACAGATAGCGGTGTAGATATTTCCATGTTTATACAGATAGCGGTGAAGATGTATGCATGTTTACACAGATAGCGGTGTAGATATTTCCATGTTCATACTGATAGCGGTGTAGATATTTCCATGTTCATCCAGATGTCTGTGTAGATATATCCATGTTCATACAGATGGTGGTGAATATATTTCCATGTTCATACAGATAGAGGTGTAGTTATTTCCATGTGTAAAGAGATAGCTGTGTAGATATTTCCATGTATATGCAGATAGCTGTGTAGATATTTCCATTTTCATGCAGATAGCGGTTTAGATATTTCCAAGTTCAAACAGATAGCGGTGTAGATATTTCCATGTTCATAGAGATAGCGGTGTAGATATTTCCATGTTTATACAGATAGCGGTGAAGATGTGTGCATGTTTACACAGATAGCGGTGTAAATATTTCCATGTTCATACAGATAGCGGTGTAGATATTTCCATGTTCATCCAGATGGCTGTGTAGATATATCCATGTTCGTACAGATGGCGGTGAAGATATTTCCATGTTCATACAGATAGCGGTGTAGATATTTCCATGTTCATACAGATAGCGGTGTAGATATTTCCATGTTCATACAGACAGCGGTGTTGATATTTCCATGTTCATCCAGATGGCTGTGTAGATATATCTATGTTCATACAGATGGTGGTGAAGATATTTCCATGTTCATACAGATATCGGTGTAGATATTTCCATGTTCATACAGATAGCGGTGAAGTTATTTACATGTTCATACAGATAGCGGTGCTGATATTTCCATGTTTATACAGGTAGCGGTGTAGATATTTCCATGTTTATACAGATAGCGTTGTAGATATTTCCATGTTTATACAGATAGCGGTGTAGATATATCCATGTTTATAGAGATAGCGGTGTAGATATCTCCTTCTTAATACAGATGGCCGTGTGGATATTTATATGTTCATACAGATGGCGGTGCGGTTATTTCCGTGTTCATACAGATGGTGGTGTAGATATTTCCATGTTCATACAGATAGCGGTGTAGTTATTTCCATGTGTAAAGAGATAGCTGTGTAGATATTTCCATGTATATGCAGATAGCTGTGTAGAAATTTCCATTTTCATGCACATAGCGGTGTAGATATTTCCATGTTCAAACAGATAGCGGTGTAGATATTTCCATGTTCATACAGATAGCGGTGTAGATATTTCCATGTTTATACAGACAGCGGTGAAGATGTATGCATGTTTACACAGATAGCGGTGTAGATATTTCCATGTTTATACAGATAGCGGTGAAGATGTATGCATGTTTACACAGATAGCGGTGTAGATATTTCCATGTTCATACAGATAGCGGTGTAGATATTTCCATGTTCATAGAGATAGCGGTGTAGATACTTCCATGTTCATACCGATGGCAGTGCTGATACTTCCATGTTTATACAGGTAGCGGTGTACATATTTCCGTGTTTATAAAGATGGCTGTGTAGATATATCCATGTTCATACAGATGGCGGTGTAGATATTTCCATGTTCATACAGATGGCGGTTTAGATATTTCCATGTTTATACAGATAGCGGTGAAGATGTATGCATGTTTACACAGATAGCTGTGTTGATATTTCCATGTTCATTCATATAGTGGTGTAGATATTTCCATGTTCATCCAGATGGCTGTGTAGACATATCCATGTTCATTCAGATGGCGGTGAAGATATTTCCATGTTGATAGAGATAGCGGTGTAGACATTTCCATGTTCATACAGATAGCGGTGTAGATATTTCCATGTTCATACAGATGGCTGTGTAGATATATCCATGTTCATACAGATAGCGGTGTAGATATTTCCATGTTTATACAGACAGCGGTGAAGATGTATGCATGTTTACACAGATAGCGGTGTAGATATTTCCATGTTTATACAGATAGCGGTGAAGATGTATGCATGTTTACACAGATAGCGGTGTAGATATTTCCATGTTCATACTGATAGCGGTGTAGATATTTCCATGTTCATCCAGATGTCTGTGTAGATATATCCATGTTCATACAGATGGTGGTGAATATATTTCCATGTTCATACAGATAGAGGTGTAGTTATTTCCATGTGTAAAGAGATAGCTGTGTAGATATTTCCATGTATATGCAGATAGCTGTGTAGATATTTCCATTTTCATGCAGATAGCGGTTTAGATATTTCCAAGTTCAAACAGATAGCGGTGTAGATATTTCCATGTTCATAGAGATAGCGGTGTAGATATTTCCATGTTTATACAGATAGCGGTGAAGATGTGTGCATGTTTACACAGATAGCGGTGTAAATATTTCCATGTTCATACAGATAGCGGTGTAGATATTTCCATGTTCATCCAGATGGCTGTGTAGATATATCCATGTTCGTACAGATGGCGGTGAAGATATTTCCATGTTCATACAGATAGCGGTGTAGATATTTCCATGTTCATACAGATAGCGGTGTAGATATTTCCATGTTCATACAGACAGCGGTGTTGATATTTCCATGTTCATCCAGATGGCTGTGTAGATATATCTATGTTCATACAGATGGTGGTGAAGATATTTCCATGTTCATACAGATATCGGTGTAGATATTTCCATGTTCATACAGATAGCGGTGAAGTTATTTACATGTTCATACAGATAGCGGTGCTGATATTTCCATGTTTATACAGGTAGCGGTGTAGATATTTCCATGTTTATACAGATAGCGTTGTAGATATTTCCATGTTTATACAGATAGCGGTGTAGATATATCCATGTTTATAGAGATAGCGGTGTAGATATCTCCTTCTTAATACAGATGGCCGTGTGGATATTTATATGTTCATACAGATGGCGGTGCGGTTATTTCCGTGTTCATACAGATGGTGGTGTAGATATTTCCATGTTCATACAGATAGCGGTGTAGTTATTTCCATGTGTAAAGAGATAGCTGTGTAGATATTTCCATGTATATGCAGATAGCTGTGTAGAAATTTCCATTTTCATGCACATAGCGGTGTAGATATTTCCATGTTCAAACAGATAGCGGTGTAGATATTTCCATGTTCATACAGATAGCGGTGTAGATATTTCCATGTTTATACAGACAGCGGTGAAGATGTATGCATGTTTACACAGATAGCGGTGTAGATATTTCCATGTTTATACAGATAGCGGTGAAGATGTATGCATGTTTACACAGATAGCGGTGTAGATATTTCCATGTTCATACAGATAGCGGTGTAGATATTTCCATGTTCATAGAGATAGCGGTGTAGATACTTCCATGTTCATACCGATGGCAGTGCTGATACTTCCATGTTTATACAGGTAGCGGTGTACATATTTCCGTGTTTATAAAGATGGCTGTGTAGATATATCCATGTTCATACAGATGGCGGTGTAGATATTTCCATGTTCATACAGATGGCGGTTTAGATATTTCCATGTTTATACAGATAGCGGTGAAGATGTATGCATGTTTACACAGATAGCTGTGTTGATATTTCCATGTTCATTCATATAGTGGTGTAGATATTTCCATGTTCATCCAGATGGCTGTGTAGACATATCCATGTTCATTCAGATGGCGGTGAAGATATTTCCATGTTGATAGAGATAGCGGTGTAGACATTTCCATGTTCATACAGATAGCGGTGTAGATATTTCCATGTTCATACAGATGGCTGTGTAGATATATCCATGTTCATACAGATAGCGGTGTAGATATTTCCATGTTTATACAGACAGCGGTGAAGATGTATGCATGTTTACACAGATAGCGGTGTAGATATTTCCATGTTTATACAGATAGCGGTGAAGATGTATGCATGTTTACACAGATAGCAGTGTAGATATTTCCATGTTCATACAGATAGCGGTGTAGATATTTCCATGTTCATCCAGATGGCTGTGTAGATATATCCATGTTCATACAGATGGCGGTGAAGATATTTCTATGTTCATACAGATAGCGGTGTAGATATTTCCATGTTCATACAGATATCGGTGTAGATATTTCCATGTTCATACAGAGAGCGGTGTATGTATTTCCATCTTCATACAGATAGCGGTGTAGATATTTCCATTTTCATGCACATAGCGGTGTATACATTTACCTGTTCAAACAGGTAGCGGTGTAGATATTTCCATGATCATACAGATAGCGTTGCAGATATTTCCATGTTTATACAGATAGCGGTGAAGATGTATGTATGTTTACACACATAGCGGTGTAGATATTTCCATGTTCATCCAGATGGCTGTGTAGATATATCCATGTTCATACAGATGGCGGTGAAGATATTTCCATGTTCATACAGATAGCGGTGTAGATATTTCCATGTTCATACAGATAGCGGTGTAGATATTTCCATGTATATGCAGATAGCTGTGTAGATATTTCCATTTTTTGCAGATAGTGGTGTAGATATTTCCATGTTCAAACAGATAGCGGTGTAGATATTTCCATGTTCATTCACATAGCGGTGTAGATATTTCCATGTTTATACAGATAGCGGTGAAGATGTATGCATGTTTACACAGATAGCGGTGTAGATATTTCCATGTTCATACAGATAGCTGTGTAGATATTTCCATGTTCATCCAGATGGCTGTGTAGATATATCCATGTTCATACAGATGGCGGTGAAGATATTTCCATGTTCATACAGATAGCGGTGTAGACATTTCCATGTTCATACAGATTGCGGTGAAGTTATTTCCATGTTCATACAGATAGCGGTGAAGTTATTTCCATGTTCATACAGATAGCGGTGCTGATATTTCCATGTTTATACAGGTAGCGGTGTAGATATTTCCATGTTTATACAGATAGCAGTGTAGATATTTCCATGTTTATACAGATAACGGTGTAGATATATCCATGTTTATAGAGATAGCGGTGTAGATGTCTCCTTCTTAATACAGATGGCCGTGTGGTTATTTATATGTTCATACAGATGGCGGAGCGGATATTTCCATGTTCATACAGATGGTGGTGTTGATATTTCCATGTTCATACAGATAGCGGTGTAGTTATTTCCATGTGTAAAGAGATAGCTGTGTAGATATTCCCATGTATATTCAGATAGCTGTGTAGATATTTCCATTTTCATGCACATAGCGGTGTAGATATTTCCATGTTCAAACAGATAGCGGTGTAGATATTTCCATGTTCATACAGATAGCGGTGTAGATATTTCCATGTTTATACAGACAGCGGTGAAGATGTATGCATGTTTACACAGATAGCGGTGTAGATATTTCCATGTTTATAAAGATAGCGGTGAAGATGTATGCATGTTTACACAGATAGCGGTGTAGATATTTCCATGTTCATACAGATAGCGGTGTAGATATTTCCATGTTCATCCAGATGGCTGTGTAGATATATCCATGTTCATACAGATGGCGGTGAAGATATTTCCATGTTCATACAGATAGCGGTGTAGATATTTCCATGTTCATACAGATAGCGGTGTAGATAGTTCCATGTTCATACAGAGAGCGGTGTACGTATTTCCATCTTCATACAGATAGCGGTGTAGATATTTCCATTTTCATGCACATAGCGGTGTATACATTTACCTGTTCAAACAGTTAGCGGTGTAGATATTTCCATGATCATACAGATAGCGGTGCAGATATTTCCATGTTTATACAGATAGCGGTGAAGATGTATGCATGTTTACACTCATAGCGGTGTAGATATTTCCATGTTCATCCAGATGGCTGTGTAGGTATATCCATGTTCATACAGATGGCGGTGAAGATATTTCCATGTTCATACAGATAGCGGTGTAGATATTTCCATGTTCATACAGATAGCGGTGTAGATATTTCCATGTTTATACAGATGGCTGTGTAGATATATCCATGTTCATATAGATGGCGGTGAAGATATTTCCATGTTCATACAGATGGCGGTGTAGATATTTCCATGTTCATTCCGATAGCGGTGCTGATATTTCCATGTTTATACAGGTAGCGGTGTAGTTATTTCCAAGTTTATACAGATAGTGGTGTAGATATTTCCATGTTTATACAGATAGTGGTGTAGATATTTCCATGTTTATACAGATAGCGGTGTAGATATCTCCATCTTAATACAGATGGCGGTGTAGATATTTATATGTTCATACAGATGGCGGTGCAGATATTTCCATGTTCATACAAATGGCGGTGTAGATACTTCCATATTCATACAGATAGCGGTGTAGTTATTTCCATGTGTAAAGAGATAGCTGTGTAGATATTTCCATGTATATGTAGATAGCAGTGCAGATATTTCCATTTTCATACAGATAGCGGTGTAGATATTTCCATGTTCATCCAGATGGCTGTGTAGATGTATCCATGTTCATACAGAAGGCGGTGAAGATATTTCCATGTTCATACAGATAGCGGTGTAGATATTTCCATGTTCATAGAGATAGCGGTGTAGATACTTCCATGTTCATACCGATAGCAGTGCTGATACTTCCATGTTTATACAGGTAGCGGTGTACATATTTCCGTGTTTATAAAGATGGCTGTGTAGATATATCCATGTTCATACAGATGGCGGTGTAGATATTTCCATGTTCATACAGATAGCGGTTTAGATATTTCCATGTTTATACAGATAGCGGTGAAGATGTATGCATGTTTACACAGATAGCTGTGTTGATATTTCCATGTTCATACATATAGTGGTGTAGATATTTCCATGTTCATCCAGATGGCTGTGTAGACATATCCATGTTCATTCAGATGGCGGTGAAGATATTTCCATGTTGATACAGATAGCGGTGTAGACATTTCCATGATCATACAGATAGCGGTGTAGATATTTCCATGTTCATACAGATGGCTGTGTAGATATATCCATGTTCATACAGATGGCGGTGAAGATATTTCCATGTTCATAGAGATGGCGGTGTAGATATTTCCATATTCATTCCGATAGCGGTGCTGATATTTCCATGTTTATACAGGTAGCGGAGTAGATATTTCCATGTTTATACAGATAGCGGTGTAGATATTTCCATGTTTATACACATAGCGGTGTAGATATTTCCATGTTTATACAGATAGCGGTGTAGATATCTCCATCTTAATACAGACGGCGGTGTAGATATTTATATGTTCATACAGAAGGCGGTGCAGATATTTCCATGTTCATACAGATGGCGGTGTAGTTATTTCCAAATTCATACAGATAGCGGTGTATTTATTTCCATGTGTAAAGAGATAGCTGTGTAGATATTTCCATGTATATGCAGATAGCTGTGTAGATATTTCCATTTTCATGCAGATAGCGGTGTATATATTTCCCTGTTCAAACAGTTAGCGGTGTAGATATTTCCATGTTCATAAAGATAGCTGTGTAGATATTTCCATGTTTATACAGATAGCGGTGAAGGTGTATGCATGTTTACACAGATAGCGGTGTAGATATTTCCATGTTTATACAGATAGCGGTGAAGATGTATGCATGTTTACACAGATAGCGGTGTAGATATTTCCATGTTCATACTGATAGCGGTGTAGATATTTCCATGTTCATCCAGATGTCTGTGTAGATATATCCATGTTCATACAGATGGTGGTGAATATATTTCCATGTTCATACAGATAGAGGTGTAGTTATTTCCATGTGTAAAGAGATAGCTGTGTAGATATTTCCATGTATATGCAGATAGCTGTGTAGATATTTCCATTTTCATGCAATAGCGGTTTAGATATTTCCATGTTCAAACAGATAGCGGTGTAGATATTTCCATGTTCATAGAGATAGCGGTGTAGATATTTCCATGTTTATACAGATAGCGGTGAAGATGTATGCATGTTTACACAGATAGCGGTGTAGATATTTCCATGTTCATACAGATAGCGGTGTAGATATTTCCATGTTCATCCAGATGGCTGTGTATATATATCCATTTTCATACAGATGGCGGTGAAGATATTTCCATGTTCATACAGATAGCGGTGTAGATATTTCCATGTTCATACAGATAGCGGTGTAGATATTTCCATGTTTATACAGGTAGCGGTGTAGATATTTCCATGTTTATACAGATAGCGGTGTAGATATTTCCATGTTTATACAGATAGCGGTGTAGATATATCCATGTTTATAGAGATAGCGGTGTAGATATCTCCTTCTTAATACAGATGGCCGTGTGGATATTTATATGTTCATACAGATGGCGGTGCGGATATTTCCGTGTTCATACAGATGGTGGTGTAGATATTTCCATGTTCATACAGATTGCGGTGTAGTTATTTCCATGTGTAAAGAGATAGCTGTGTAGATATTTCCATGTATATGCAGATAGCTGTGTAGATATTTCCATTTTCAAGCACATAGCGGTGTAGATATTTCCATGTTCAAACAGATAGCGGTGTAGATATTTCCATGTTCATACAGATAGCGGTGTAGATATTTCCATGTTTATACAGACAGCGGTGAAGATGTATGCATGTTTACACAGATAGCGGTGTAGATATTTCCATGTTTATACAGATAGCGGTGAAGATGTATGCATGTTTACACAGATAGCGGTGTAGATATTTCCATGTTTATACAGATAGCGGTGTAGATATTTCCATGTTCATCCAGATGGCTGTGTAGATATATCCATGTTCATACAGATGGCGGTGAAGATATTTCCATGTTCATACAGATAGCGGTGTAGATATTTCCATGTTCATACAGATAGCGGTGTAGATATTTCTATGTTCATACAGAGAGCGGTGTATGTATTTCCATCTTCATACAGATAGCGGTGTAGATATTTCCATTTTCATGCACATAGCGGTGTATACATTTACCTGTTCAAACAGTTAGCGGTGTAGATATTTCCATGATCATACAGATAGCGGTGCAGATATTTCCATGTTTATACAGATAGCGGTGAAGATGTATGCATGTTTACACACATAGCGGTGTAGATATTTCCATGTTCATCCAGATGGCTGTGTAGATATATCCATGTTCATACAGATGGCGGTGAAGATATTTCCATGTTCATACAGATAGCGGTGTAGATATTTCCATGTTCATACAGATAGCGGTGTAGATATTTCCATGTATATGCAGATAGCTGTGCAGATATTTCCATTTTCAAGCAGATAGTGGTGTAGATATTTCCATGTTCAAACAGATAGCGGTGTAGATATTTCCATGTTCATTCACATAGCGGTGTAGATATTTCCATGTTTATACAGATAGCGGTGAAGATGTATGCATGTTTACACAGATAGCGGTGTAGATATTTCCATGTTCATACAGATAGCGGTGTAGATATTTCCATG
Source organism: Gorilla gorilla gorilla (assembly GCF_029281585.2). Classification (NCBI taxonomy): domain Eukaryota; kingdom Metazoa; phylum Chordata; class Mammalia; order Primates; family Hominidae; genus Gorilla; species Gorilla gorilla. Next base: position 2,125,892 of record NC_073244.2, on the reverse strand, counting down.
TTCATCCAGATGGCTGTGTAGATATATCCATGTTCATACAGATGGCGGTGAAGATATTTCCATGTTTATACAGATAGCGGTGTAGACATTTCCATGTTCATACAGATAGCGGTGTAGATATTTCCATGTTCATACAGATGGCTGTGTAGATATATCCATGTTCATACAGATGGCGGTGAAGGTATTTCCATGTTCACAGAGATGGCTGTGTAGATATTTCCATATTCATTCCGATAGCGGTGCTGATATTTCCATGTTTATACAGGTAGCGGAGTAGATATTTCCATGTTTATACAGATAGTGGTGTAGATATTTCCATGTTTATACGCATAGCGGTGTAGATATTTCCATGTTTATACAGATAGCGGTGTAGATATCTCCATCTTAATACTGATGGCGGTGTAGATATTTATATGTTCATACAGACGGCGGTGCAGATATTTCCATGTTCATACAGATGGCGGTGTAGTTATTTCCAAATTCATACAGATAGCGGTGTAGTTATTTCCATGTGTAAAGAGATAGCTGTGCAGATATTTCCATGTATATGCAGATAGCTGTGTAGATATTTCCATTTTCATGCAGATAGCGGTGTATATATTTCCCTGTTCAAACAGTTAGCGGTGTAGATATTTCCATGTTCATAAAGATAGCTGTGTAGATATTTCCATGTTTATACAGATAGCGGTGAAGGTGTATGCATGTTTACACAGATAGCGGTGTAGATATTTCCATGTTTATACAGATAGCGCTGAAGATGTATTCATGTTTACACAGATATCGGTGTAGATATTTCCATGTTCATACTGATAGCGGTGTAGATATTTCCATGTTCATCCAGATGTCTGTGTAGATATATCCATGTTCATACAGATGGTGGTGAATATATTTCCATGTTCATACAGATAGAGGTGTAGTTATTTCCATGTGTAAAGAGATAGCTGTGTAGATATTTCCATGTATATGCAGATAGCTGTGTAGATATTTCCATTTTCATGCAGATAGCGGTTTAGATATTTCCATGTTCAAACAGATAGCGGTGTAGATATTTCCATGTTCATAGAGATAGCGGTGTAGATATTTCCATGTTTATACAGATAGCGGTGAATATGTATGCATGTTTACACAGATAGCGGTGTAGATATTTCCATGTTCATACAGATAGCGGTGTAGATATTTCCATGTTCATCCAGATGGCTGTGTAGATATATCCATGTTCATACAGATGGCGGTGAAGATATTTCCATGTTCATACAGATAGCGGTGTAGAAATTTCCATGTTCATACAGATAGCGGTGTAGATATTTCCATGTTCATACAGACAGCGGTGTTGATATTTCCATGTTCATCCAGATGGCTGTGTAGATATATCTATGTTCATACAGATGGTGGTGAAGATATTTCCATGTTCATACAGATATCGGTGTAGATATTTCCATGTTCATACAGATAGCGGTGAAGTTATTTCCATGTTCATACAGATAGCGGTGCTGATATTTCCATGTTTATACAGGTAGCGGTGTAGATATTTCTATGTTTATACAGATAGCGGTGTAGATATTTCCATGTTTATACAGATAGCGGTGTAGATATATCCATGTTTATAGAGATAGCGGTGTAGATATCTCCTTCTTAATACAGATGGCCGTGTGGATATTTATATGTTCATACAGATGGCGGTGCGGATATTTCCATGTTCATACAGATGGTGGTGTAGATATTTCCATGTTCATACAGATAGCGGTGTAGTTATTTCCATGTGTAAAGAGATAGCTGTGTAGATATTTCCATGTATATGCAGATAGCTGTGTAGATATTTCCATTTTCATGCACATAGCGGTGTAGATATTTCCATGTTCAAACAGATAGCGGTGTAGATATTTCCATGTTCATACAGATAGCGGTGTAGATATTTCCATGTTTATACAGACAGCGGTGAAGTTGTATGCATGTTTACACAGATAGCGGTGTAGATATTTCCATGTTTATAAAGATAGCGGTGAAGATGTATACATGTTTACACAGATAGCGGTGTAGATATTTCCATGTTCATACAGATAGCGGTGTAGATATTTCCATGTTCATCCAGATGGCTGTGTAGATATATCCATGTTCATACAGATGGCGGTGAAGATATTTCCATGTTCATACAGATAGCGGTGTAGATATTTCCATGTTCATACAGATAGCGGTGTAGATATTTCCATGTTCATACAGAGAGCGGTGTATGTATTTCCATCTTCATACAGATAGCGGTGTAGATATTTCCATTTTCATGCACATAGCGGTGTATACATTTACCTGTTCAAACAGTTAGCGGTGTAGATATTTCCATGTTAACCCAGATGGCTGTGTAGATATATCCATGTTCATACAGATGGCGGTGAAGATATTTCCATGTTCATACAGATAGCGGTGTAGATATTTCCATGTTCATACAGATAGCGGTGTAGATATTTCCATGTATATGCAGATAGCTGTGTAGATATTTCCATTTTCATGCAGATAGTGGTGTAGATATTTCCATGTTCAAACAGATAGCGGTGTAGATATTTCCATGTTCATTCACATAGCGGTGTAGATATTTCCATGTTTATACAGATAGCGGTGAAGATGTATGCATGTTTACACAGATAGCGGTGTAGATATTTCCATGTTCATACAGATAGCGGTGTAGATATTTCCATGTTCATCCAGATGGCTGTGTAGATATATCCATGTTCATACAGATGGCGGTGAAGATATTTCCATGTTCATACAGATAGTGGTGTAGATATTTCCACGTTCATACAGATAGCGGTGTAGATATTTCCATGTTCATACAGATAGCGGTGTATGTACTTCCATGTTCATACAGATAGCGGTGTAGATATTTCCATTTTCATGCACATAGCGGTGTATACATTTACCTGTTCAAACAGTTAGCGGTGTAGATATTTCCATGTTCATACAGATAGCGGTGCAGATATTTCCATGTTGATACAGATAGCGGTGAAGATGTATGCATGTTTACACACATAGCGGTGTAGATATTTCCATGTTCATCCAGATGGCTGTGTAGATATATCCATGTTCATACAGATGGCGGTGAAGATATTTCCATGTTCATACAGATAGCAGTGTAGATATTTCCATGTTCATACAGATAGCGGTGTAGATATTTCCATGTTTATACAGATAGCGGTGAAGATGTTTGCATGTTTACACAGATAGCTGTGTAGATATTTCCATGTTCATACAGATAGCGGTGTAGATATTTCCATGTTCATCCAGATGGCTGTGTAGACATATCCATGTTCATACAGATGGCGGTTAAGATATTTCCATGTTCATACAGATAGCGGTGTAGATATTTCCATGTTCATACAGATAGCGGTGTAGATATTTCCATGTTAATACAGATGGCTGTGTAGATATATCCATGTTCATACAGATGGCGGTGTAGATATTTCCATGTTCATACTGATAGCGGTGTAGATATTTCCATGTTCATCCAGATGGCTGTGTAGATATATCCATGTTCATACATACAGATGGAAGAGATGATATTTCCATGTTCATACAGATAGAGGTGTAAATATTTCCATGTTCATACAGATAGCGGTGTAGATATTTCCATGTTCAGCCAGATGGCTGTGTAGATTTATCCGTGTTCATACAGATGGCGGAGAAGGTATTTCCATGTTCATACAGATATCGGTGTAGATATTTCCATGTTCATACAGATAGCGGTGTAGATATTTCCATGTTCATACAGATAGCGGTGTAGATATTTCCATGTTCGTACAGATAGTGGTGTAGATATTTCTATGTTCATCCAGATGGCTGTGTAGATATATCCATGTTCATACAGATGGCTGTGAAGATATTTCCATGTTCATACAGATAGCGGTGTAGATATTTCCATGTTCATACAGATAGCCGTGTAGATATTGCCATGTTCAAACCGATAGCGGTGCTGATACTTCCATCTTTATACAGGTAGCTGTGTACATATTTCCATGTTTATACAGATAGCGGTGTAGATATTTCCATGTTCATACAGATAGCGGTGTAGATATTTCCATGTTTATACAGATAGCGGTGTAGATATCTCCTTCTTAATACAGATGGCGGTATAGATATTTACATGTTCATACAGATGGCGGTGCAGATATTTCCATGTTCATACAGATGGCGGTGTAGATATTTCCATGTTTATAGAGATAGCGGTGTAGTTATTTCCATGTGTAAAGAGATAGCTGTGTAGATATTTCCATGTATATGCAGATAGCTGTGTAGATATTTCCATTTTCATGCAGATAGTGGTGTAGATATTTCCATGTTCAAACCGATAGCGATGTAGATATTTCCATGTTCATACAGATAGCGGTGTAGATATTTCCATGTTTATACAGATAGCGGTGAAGATGTATGCATGTTTACACAGATAGCTGTGTTGATATTTCCATGTTCATACAGATAGTGGTGTAGATATTTCCATGTTCATCCAGATGGCTGTGTAGACATATCCATGTTCATTCAGATGGCGGTGAAGATATTTCCATGTTGATACAGATAGCGGTGTAGACATTTCCATGTTCATACAGATAGAGGTGTAGATATTTCCATGTTCATACAGATGGCTGTGTAGATATATCCATGTTCATACAGATGGCGGTGAAGATATTTCCATGTTCATAGAGATGGCGGTGTAGATATTTCCATATTCATTCCGATAGCGGTGCTGATATTTCCATGTTTATACAGGTAGCGGAGTAGATATTTCCATGTTTATACAGATAGCGGTGTAGATATTTCCATGTTTATACACATAGCGGTGTAGATATTTCCATGTTTATACAGATAGCGGTGTAGATATCTCCATTTTAATACAGACGGCGTTGTAGATATTTATAAGTTCATACAGACGGCGGTGCAGATATTTCCATGTTCATACAGATGGCGGTGTAGTTATTTCCAAATTCATACTGATAGCGGTGTAGTTATTTCCATGTGTAAAGAGATAGCTGTGTAGATATTTCCATGTATACGCAGATAGCTGTGTAGATATTTCCATTTTCATGCAGATAGCGGTGTATATATTTCCCTGTTCAAACAGTTAGCGGTGTAGATATTTCCATGTTCATAAAGATAGCTGTGTAGATATTTCCATGTTTATACAGATAGCGGTGAAGGTGTATGCATGTTTACACAGATAGCGGTGTAGATATTTCCATGTTTATACAGATAGCGGTGAAGATGTATGCATGTTTACACAGATAGCGGTGTAGATATTTCCATGTTCATACTGATAGCGGTGTAGATATTTCCATGTTCATCCAGATGTCTGTGTAGATATATCCATGTTCATACAGATGGTGGTGAATATATTTCCATGTTCATACAGATAGAGGTGTAGTTATTTCCATGTGTAAAGTGATAGCTGTGTAGATATTTCCATGTATATGCAGATAGCTGTGTAGATATTTCCATTTTCATGCAGACAGCGGTTTAGATATTTCCATGTTCAAACAGATAGCGGTGTAGATATTTCCATGTTCATAGAGATAGCGGTGTAGATATTTCCATGTTTATACAGATAGCGGTGAAGATGTATGCATGTTTACACAGATAGAGGTGTAGATATTTCCATGTTCATCCAGATGGCTGTGTAGATATATCCATGTTCATACAGATAGCGGTGTAGATATTTCCATGTTCATACAGATAGCGGTGTAGATATTTCCATGTTCATCCAGATGGCTGTGTAGATATATCCATGTTCATTCAGATGGCGGTGAAGATATTTCCATGTTCATACAGATAGCGGTGTAGATATTCCCATGTTCATACAGATAGCGGTGTAGATATTTCCATGTTTATACAGACAGCGGTGTTGATATTTCCATGTTCATCCAGATGGCAGTGTAGATATATCTATGTTCATACAGATGTTGGTGAAGATATTTCCATGTTCATACAGATATCGGTGTAGATATTTCAATGTTCATACAGATAGCGGTGAAGTTATTTCCATGTTCATACAGATAGCGGTGCTGATATTTCCATGTTTATACAGGTAGCGGTGTAGATATTTCCATGTTTATACAGATAGCGGTGTAGATATTTCCATGTTTATACAGATAGCGGTTTAGATATCTCCTTCTTAATACAGATGGCCGTGTGGATATTTATATGTTCATACAGATGGCGGTGCGGATATTTCCATGTTCATACAGATGGTGGTGTAGATATTTCCATGTTCATACAGATAGCGGTGTAGTTATTTCCATGTGTAAAGAGATAGCTGTGTAGATATTTCCATTTTCATGCACATAGCGGTGTAGATATTTCCATGTTCAAACAGATAGCGGTGTAGATATTTCCATGTTCATACAGATAGCGGTGTAGATATTTCCATGTTTATACAGACAGCGGTGAAGATGTATGCATGTTTACACAGATAGCGGTGTAGATATTTCCATGTTTATACAGATAGCGGTGAAGATGTATGCATGTTTACACAGATAGCGGTGTAGATATTTCCATGTTCATACAGATAGCGGTGTAGATATTTCCATGTTCATCCAGATGGCTGTGTAGATATATCCATGTTCATACAGATGGCGGTGAAGATATTTCCATGTTCATACAGATAGCTGTGTAGATATTTCCATGTTCATGCGGATAGCGGTGTAGATATTTCCATGTTCATACAGATAGCGGTGTATGTATTTCCATCTTCATACAGATAGCGGTGTAGATATTTCCATTTTCATGCACATAGCGGTGTATATATTTCACTGTTCAAACAGTTAGCGGTGTAGATATTTCCATGTTCATACAGATAGCGGTGCAGATATATCCATGTTTATACAGATAGCGGTGAAGATGTATGCATGTTTACACACATAGCCGTGTAGATATTTCCATGTTCATCCAGATGGTTGTGTAGATATATCCATGTTCATACAGATGGCGGTGAAGATATTTCCATGTTCATACAGATAGCGGTGTAGATATTTCCATCTTCATACAGATAGCGGTGTAGATATTTCCATGTATATGCAGATAGCTGTGTAGATATTTCCATTTTCATGGAGATAGTGGTGTAGATATTTCCATGTTCAAACAGACAGCGGTGTAGATATTTCCATGTTCATTCACATAGCCATGTAGATATTTCCATGTTTATACAGATAGCGGTGAAGATGTATGCATGTTTACACAGATAGCGGTTTAGATATTTCCATGTTCATACAGATAGCGGTGTAGATATTTCCATGTTCATCCAGATGGCTGTGTAGATATATCCATGTTCATACAGATGGCGGTGAAGATATTTCCATGTTCATACAGATAGCGGTGTAGATATTTCCATGTTCATACAGATAGCGGTGTAGATATTTCCATGTTCATACAGATAGCGGTGTATGTATTTCCATCTTCATACAGATAGCGGTGTAGATATTTCCATTTTCATGCACATAGCGGTGTATACATTTCCCTGTTCAAACAGTTAGCGGTGTAGATATTTCCATGATCATACAGATAGCGGTGCAGATATTTCCATGTTTATACAGATAGCCGTGAAGATGTATGCATGTTTACACACATAGCGGTGTAGATATTTCCATGTTCATCCAGATGGCAGTGTAGATATATCCATGTTCATACAGATGGCGGAGAAGATATTTCCATGTTCATACAGATAGCGGTGTAGATATTTCCATGTTCATACAGATAGCGGTGTAGGTATTTCCATGTATATGCAGATAGCTGTGTAGATATTTCCATTTTTATGCAGATAGTGGTGTAGATATTTCCATGTTCAAACAGATAGCGGTGTAGATATTTCCATGTTCATTCACATAGCGGTGTAGATATTTCCATGTTTATACAGATAGCGGTGAAGCTGTATGCATGTTTACACAGATATCTGTGTAGATATTTCCATGTTCATACTGATAGCGGTGTAGATATTTCCATGTTCATCCAGATGGCTGTGTAAACATATCCATGTTCATACAGATGACGGTGAAGATATTTCCATGTTCATACAGATAGCGGTGTAGATATTTCCATGTTCATACAGATAGCGGTGTAGATATTTCCATGTTAATACAGATGGCTGTGTAGATATATCCATGTTCATATTGATGGCGGTGAAGATATTTCCATGTTCATACAGATGGCGGTGTAGATATTTCCATGTTCATTCCGATAGCGGTGCTGATATTTCCATGTTTATACAGGTAGCGGTGTAGTTATTTCCAAGTTTATACAGATAGCGGTGTAGATATTTCCATGTTTATACAGATAGTGGTGTAGATATCTCCATCTTAATACAGATAGCGGTGTAGATATTTATATGTTCATACAGATGGCGGTGCAGATATTTCCATGTTCATACAAATGGCGGTGTAGATACTTCCATATTCATACAGATAGCGGTGTAGTTATTTCCATGTGTAAAGAGATAGCTGTGTTGATATTTCCATGTATATGTAGATAGCGGTGCAGATATTTCCATTTTCATGCAGATAGCGGTGTAGATATTTCCATGTTCATCCAGATGGCTGTGTAGATGTATCCATGTTCATACAGATGGCGGTGAAGATATTTCCATGTTCATACAGATAGCGGTGTAGATATTTCCATGTTCATAGAGATAGCAGTGTAGATACTTCCATGTTCATACCGATAGCAGTGCTGATACTTCCATGTTTATACAGGTAGCGGTGTACATATTTCCGTGTTTATAAAGATGGGTGTGTAGATATATCCATGTTCATACAGATGGCGGTGTAGTTATTTCCAAATTCATACAGATAGCAGTGTAGTTATTTCCATGAGTAAAGAGATAGCGGTGTAGATATTTCCATGTTTATACAGATAGCGGTGAAGATGTATGCATGTTTACACAGATAGCGGTGTAGGTATTTCCATGTTCATACTGATAGCGGTGTAGATATTTCCATGTTCATCCAGATGTCTGTGTAGATATATCCATGTTCATACAGATGGTGGTGAATATATTTCCATGTTCATACAGATAGAGGTGTAGTTATTTCCATGTGTAAAGAGATAGCTGTGTAGATATTTCCATGTATATGCAGATAGCTGTGTAGATATTTCCATTTTCATGCAGATAGCGGTTTAGATATTTCCATGTTCAAACAGATAGCGGTGTAGATATTTCCATGTTCATAGAGATAGCGGTGTAGATATTTCCATGTTTATACAGATAGCGGTGAAGATGTATGCATGTTTACACAGATAGCGGTGTAGATATTTCCATGTTCATACAGATAGCGGTGTAGATATTTCCATGTTCATCCAGATGGCTGTGTAGATATATCCATGTTCATACAGATGGCGGTGAAGATATTTCCATCTTCATACAGATAGCGGTGTAGATATTTCCATGTTCATACAGATAGCGGTGTAGATATTTCCATGTTTATACAGATAGCCGTGAAGATGTATGCATCTTTACACACATAGCGGTGTAGATATTTCCATGTTCATCCAGATGGCTGTGTAGATATATCCATGTTCATACAGATGGCGGAGAAGATATTTCCATGTTCATACAGATAGCGGTGTAGATATTTCCATGTTCATACAGATAGCGGTGTAGGTATTTCCATGTATATGCAGATAGCTGTGTAGATATTTCCATTTTTATGCAGATAGTGGTGTAGGTATTTCCATGTTCAAACAGATAGCGATGTAGATATTTCCATGTTCATTCACATAGCGGTGTAGATATTTCCATGTTTATACAGATAGCGGTGAAGATGTATGCATGTTTACACAGATAGCTGTGTAGATATTTCCATGTTCATACTGATAGCGGTGTAGATATTTCCATGTTCATCCAGATGGCTGTGTAGACATATCCATGTTCATACAGATGGCGGTGAAGATATTTCCATGTTCATACAGATAGCGGTGTAGATATTTCCATGTTCATACAGATAGCGGTGTAGATATTTCCATGTTAATACAGATGGCTGTGTAGATATATCCATGTTCATATGGATGGCGGTGAAGATATTTCCATGTTCATACAGATGGCGGTGTAGATATTTCCATGTTCATTCCGATAGCGGTGCTGATATTTCCATGTTTATACAGGTAGCGGTGTAGTTATTTCCAAGTTTATACAGATAGCGGTGTAGATATTTCCATGTTTATACAGATAGTGGTGTAGATATCTCCATCTTAATACAGATAGCGGTGTAGATATTTATATGTTCATACAGATGGCGGTGCAGATATTTCCATGTTCATACAAATGGCGGTGTAGATACTTCCATATTCATACAGATAGCGGTGTAGTTATTTCCATGTGTAAAGAGATAGCTGTGTTGATATTTCCATGTATATGTAGATAGCGGTGCAGATATTTCCATTTTCATGCAGATAGCGGTTTAGATATTTCCATGTTCAAACAGATAGCGGTGTAGATATTTCCATGTTCATAGAGATAGCGGTGTAGATATTTCCATGTTTATACAGATAGCGGTGAAGATGTATGCATGTTTACACAGATAGCGGTGTAGATATTTCCATGTTCATACAGATAGCGGTGTAGATATTTCCATGTTCATCCAGATGGCTGTGTAGATATATCCATGTTCATACAGATGGCGGTGAAGATATTTCCATGTTCATACAGATAGCAGTGTAGATATTTCCATGTTCATACAGATAGCGGTGTAGATATTTCCATGTTCATACAGACAGCGGTGTTGATATTTCCATGTTCATCCAGATGGCTGTGTAGATATATCTATGTTCATACAGATGGTGGTGAAGATATTTCCATGTTCATACAGATATCGGTGTAGATATTTCCATGTTCATACAGATAGCGGTGAAGTTATTTCCATGTTCATACAGATAGCGGTGCTGATATTTCCATGTTTATACAGGTAGCGGTGTAGATATTTCCATGTTTATACAGATAGCAGTGTAGATATTTCCATGTTTATACAGATAGCGGTGTAGATATATCCATGTTTATAGAGATAGCAGTGTAGATACCTCCTTCTTAATACAGATGGCCGTGTGGATATTTATATGTTCATACAGATGGCGGTGCAGATATTTCCATGTTCATACAGATGGTGGTGTAGATATTTCCATGTTCATACAGATAGCGGTGTAGTTATTTCCATGTGTAAAGAGATAGCTGTGTAGATATTTCCATGTATATGCAGATAGCTGTGTAGATATTTCCATTTTCATGCAGATAGTGGTGTAGATATTTCCATGTTCATACAGATGGCGGTGAAGATATTTCCATGTTCCTACAGATAGCGGTGTAGATATTTCCACGTTCATACAGATAGCGGTGTAGATATTTCCATGTTAATACAGATGGCTGTGTAGATATATCCATGTTCATACAGATGGCGGTGTAGATATTTCCATGTTCATACTGATAGCGGTGTAGATATTTCCATGTTCATCCAGATGGCTGAGTAGATATATCCATGTTCATACTTACAGATGGAAGAGATGATATTTCCATGTTCATACATATAGAGGTGTAAATATTTCCATGTTCATACAGATAGCGGTGTAGATATTTCCAGGTTCAGCCAGATGGCTGTGTAGATATATCCATGTTCATACAGATGGTGGAGAAGGTATTTCCATGTTCATACAGATAGCGGTGTAGATATTTCCATGTTCATACAGATAGCGGTGTAGATATTTCCATGTTCATACAGATAGCGGTGTAGATATTTCCATGTTCGTACAGATAGTGTTGTAGATATTTCCATGTTCATCCAGATGGCTGTGTAGATATATCCATGTTCATACAGATGGCTGTGAAGATATTTCCATGTTCATACAGATAGCGGTGTAGATATTTCCATGTTCATACAGATAGCCGTGTAGATATTGCCATGTTCAAACCGATAGCGGTGCTGATACTTCCATGTTTATACAGGTAGCTGTGTACATATTTCCATGTTTATACAGATAACGGTGTAGATATTTCCATGTTCATACAGATAGCGGTGTAGATATTTCCATGTTTATACAGATAGCGGTGTAGATATCTCCTTCTAAATACAGATGGCGGTATAGATATTTACATGTTCATACAGATGGCGGTGCAGATATTTCCATGTTCATACAGATGGCGGTGTAGATATTTCCATGTTTATAGAGATAGCGGTGTAGTTATTACCATGTGTAAAGAGATAGCTGTGTAGATATTTCCATGTATATGCAGATAGCTGTGTAGATATTTCCATTTTCATGCAGATAGTGGTGCAGATATTTCCATGTTCAAACAGATAGCGATGTAGATATTTCCATGTTCATACAGATAGCGGTGTAGATATTTCCATGTTTATACAGATAGCGGTGAAGATGTATGCATGTTTACACAGATAGCTGTGTTGATATTTCCATGTTCATACAGATAGTGGTGTAGATATTTCCATGTTCATCCAGATGGCTGTGTAGACATATCCATGTTCATTTAGATGGCGGTGAAGATATTTCCATGTTGATACAGATAGCGGTGTAGACATTTCCAAGTTCATACAGATAGAGGTGTAGATATTTCCATGTTCATACAGATGGCTGTGTAGATATATCCATGTTCATACAGATGGCGGTGAAGATATTTCCATGTTCATAGAGATGGCGGTGTAGATATTTCCATATTCATTCCAATAGCGGTGCTGATATTTCCATGTTCATACAGGTAGCGGAGTAGATATTTCCATGTTTATACAGATAGCGGTGTAGATATTTCCATGTTTATACACATAGCGGTGTAGATATTTCCATGTTTATACAGATAGCAGTGTTGATATCTCCATCTTAATACAGACGGCAGTGTAGATATTTATATGTTCATACAGACGGCGGTGCAGATATTTCCATGTTCATACAGATGGCGGTGTAGTTATTTCCAAATTCATACTGATAGCGGTGTAGTTATTTCCATGTGTAAAGAGATAGCTGTGTAGGTATTTCCATGTATATGCAGATAGCTGTGTAGATATTTCCATTTTCATGCAGATAGCGGTGTATATATTTCCCTGTTCAAACAGTTAGCGGTGTAGATATTTCCATGTTCATAAAGATAGCTGTGTAGATATTTCCATGTTTATACAGATAGCGATGAAGGTGTATGCATGTTTACACAGATAGCGGTGTAGATATTTCCATGTTTATACAGATAGCGGTGAAGATGTATGCATGTTTACACAGATAGCGATGTAGATATTTCCATGTTCATACTGATAGCGGTGTAGATATTTCCATGTTCATCCAGATGTCTGTGTAGATATATCCATGTTCATACAGATGGTGGTGAATATATTTCCATGTTCATACAGATAGAGGTGTAGTTATTTCCATGTGTAAAGAGATAGCTGTGTAGATATTTCCATGTATATGCAGATAGCTGTGTAGATATTTCCATTTTCATGCAGATAGCGGTTTAGATATTTCCATGTTCAAACAGATAGCGGTGTAGATATTTCCATGTTCATAGAGATAGCGGTGTAGATATTTCCATGTTTATACAGATAGCGGTGAAGATGTATGCATGTTTACACAGATAGCGGTGTAGATATTTCCATGTTCATACAGATAGCGGTGTAGATATTTCCATGTTCATCCAGATGGCTGTGTAGATATATCCATGTTCATACAGATGGCCTTGAAGATATTTCCATGTTCATACAGATAGCGGTGTAGATATTTCCATGTTCATACAGATAGCGGTGTAGATATTTCCATGTTCATACAGATAGCGGTGTATGTATTTCCATCTTCATACAGATAGCGGTGTAGATATTTCCATTTTCATGCACATAGCGGTGTATACATTTCCCTGTTCAAACAGTTAGCGGTGTAGATATTTCCATGATCATACAGATAGCGGTGCAGATATTTCCATGTTTATACAGATAGCGGTGAAGATGTATGCATGTTTACACACATAGCGGTGAAGATATTTCCATGTTCATCCAGATGGCTGTGTAGATATATCCATGTTCGTACAGATGGCGGTGAAGATATTTCCATGTTCATACAGATAGCGGTGTAGATATTTCCATGTTCATACAGATAGCGGTGTAGATATTTCCATGTATATGCAGATAGCTGTGTAGATATTTCCATTTTCATGCAGATAGTGGTGTAGATATTTCCATGTTCAAACAGATAGCGGTGTAGATATTTCCATGTTCATTCACATAGCGGTGTAGATATTTCCATGTTTATACAGATAGCGGTGAAGATGTATGCACGTTTACACAGATAGCTGTGTAGATATTTCCATGTTCATACAGATAGCGGTGTAGATATTTCCATGTTCATCCAGATGGCTGTGTAGACATATCCATGTTCATACAGATGGCGGTGATGATATTTCCATGTTCATACAGATAGCGGTCTAGATATTTCCATGTTCATACAGATAGCGGTGTAGATATTTCCATGTTAATACAGATGGCTGTGTAGATATATCCATGTTCATAAAGATGGCGGTGAAGATATTTCCATGTTCATACAGATGGCGGTGTAGATATTTCCATGTTCATACCGATAGCGGTGCTGATATTTCCATGTTTATACAGGTAGCGGTGTAGATATTTCCATGTTTATACAGATAGCGGTGTAGATATTTCCATGTTTATACACATAGCGGTGTAGATATTTCCATTTTTATACAGATAGCGGTGTAGATATCTCCATCTTAATACAGATGGCGGTGTAGATATTTATATGTTCATACAGATGGCGGTGCAGATATTTCCATGTTCATACAAATGGCGGTGTAGATACTTCCATATTCATACAGATAGCGGTGTAGTTATTTCCATGTGTAAAGAGATAGCTGTGTAGATATTTCCATGTATATGTAGATAGCAGTGTAGATATTTCCATTTTCATGCAGATAGCGGTGTAGATATTTCCATGTTCATCCAGATGGCTGTGTAGATGTATCCATGTTCATACAGATGGCGGTGAAGATATTTCCATGTTCATACAGATAGCGGTGTAGATATTTCCATGTTCATAGTGATAGCGGTGTAGATACTTCCATGTTCATACCGATAGCGGTGCTGATACTTCCATGTTTATACAGGTAGCGGTGTACATATTTCCGTGTTTATACAGATAGCGGTGTAGATATTTCCATGTTGATACAGATACCGGTGTAGATATTTCCATGTATATACAGATAGCGGTGTAGATATCTCCTTCTTAATACAGATGGCGCTGTAGATATTTATATGTTCATACAGACGGCGGTGCAGATATTTCCATGTTCATACAGATGGCAGTGTAGATATTTCCATGTTTATAGAGATAGCGGTGTAGTTATTTCCATGTGCAAAGAGATAGCTGTGTAGATATATCCATGTTTATGCAGATAGCTGTGTAGATATTTCCATTTTCATGCAGATAGCGGTGTAGATACTTCCATGTTCAAACAGAGAGCGGTGTAGATATTTCCATGTTCATACAGATAGCTGTGTAGATATTTCCATGTTTATACAGATGGCGGTGAAGATGTATGCATGTTTACACAGATAGCGGTGTAGATATTTCCATGTTCGTACAGATAGCGGTGTAGATATTTCCATGTTCATCCAGACGGCTGTGTAGACATATCCATGTTCATACAGATGGTGGTGGAGATATTTCCATGTTCATACAGAT
The DNA here is from genome assembly GCF_029281585.2 of Gorilla gorilla gorilla. Taxonomy (NCBI): domain Eukaryota; kingdom Metazoa; phylum Chordata; class Mammalia; order Primates; family Hominidae; genus Gorilla; species Gorilla gorilla. The sequence goes on along the minus strand of NC_073244.2, from coordinate 2,110,193 downwards.
GGCGGTGTAGATATTTCCATGTTCATACATATAGCGGTGCTGATATTTCCATGTTTATACAGGTTGCGGTGTAGATATATCCATGTTTATACAGATAGCGGTGTAGATATTTCCATGTTTATACACATAGCGGTGTAGATATTTCCATGTTTATACAGTTAGCGGTGTAGATATCTCCATCTTAATACATCTGGCGGTGTAGATATTTATATGTTCATACAGATGGCGGTGCAGATATTTCCATGTTCATACAGATGGCGGTGAAGATATTTCCATGTTCATACAGATGACGGTGTAGATACTTCCATGTTCATACTGATAGCGGTGCTGATATTTCCATGTTTATACAGGTAGCGGTGTAGATATTTCCATGTTTATACAGATAGCGGTGTAGATATTTCCATGTTTATACACATAGCGGTGTAGATATTTCCATGTTTATACAGATAGCGGTGTAGATATTTCCGTGTTTATGCAGATAGTGGTGAAGATATCTCCATCTTAATACAGATGGCGGTGTAGATATTTATATGTTCATACAGATGGCGGTGCAGATATTTCCATGTTCATACAGAGGGCGGTGTAGATATTTCCATGTTGATACAGATTGCGGTGTAGTTATTTCCATGTGTAAAGAGATAGCTGTGTAGATATTTCCATGTATATGCAGATAGCTGTGTAGATATTTCCATTTTCATGCAGATAGCGGTGTATATATTTCCCTGTTCAAACAGTTAGCGGTGTAGATATTTCCATGTTTATACAGATAGCGGTGTAGATGTATGCATGTTTACACAGATAGCGGTGTAGATATTTCCATGTTCATCCAGATGGCTGTGTAGATATATCCATGTTCATACAGATAGCGGTGTAGATATTTCCATGTTCATACAGATAGCGGTGCAGATATTTCCATGCTCATCCAGATGGCTGTGTAGATATATCCATGTTCATGCAGATGGCGGTGAAGATATTTCTATGTTCATACAGATAGCGGTGTAGATATTTCCATGTTCATACAGATAGCGGTGTGGATATTTCCATATTCATACAGATAGCGGTGTATGTATTTCCATGTTCATACAGATAGCAGTGTAGATATTTCCATTTTCATGCAGATAGCGGTGTATATATTTCCCTGTTCAAACAGTTAGCGGTGTAGATATTTCCATGTTCATAAAGATAGCGGTGTAGATATTTCCATGTTTATACAGATAGCGGTGAAGATGTATGCATGTTTACACAGATAGCGGTGTAGATATTTCCATGTTCATACTGATAGCGGTGTAGATATTTCCATGTTCATCCAGATGTCTGTGTAGATATATCCATGTTCATACAGATGGCGGTGAAGATACTTCCATGTTCCTACAGATAGAGGTGTAGTTATTTCCATGTGTAAAGAGATAGCTGTGTAGATATTTCCATGTATATGCTGATAGTTGTGTAGATATTTCCATTCTCATGCAGATAGCGGTTTAGATATTTCCATGTTCAAACAGATAGCGGTGTAGATATTTCCATGTTCATAGAGATAGCGGTGTAGATATTTCCATGTTTATACAGATAGCGGTGAAGATGTATGCATGTTTACACAGATAGCGGTGTAGATATTTCCATGTTCATACAGATAGCGGTGTAGATATATCCATGTTCATCCCGATGGCTGTGTAGATATATCCATGTTCAAACAGATGGCGGTGAAGATATTTCCATGTTCATACTGATAGAGGTGTAGATATTTCCATGTTCATACAGATAGCGGTGTAGATATTTCCATGTTCATACAGACAGCGGTGTTGATATTTCCATGTTCATCCAGATGGCTGTGTAGATATATCTATGTTCATACAGATGGTGGTGAAGGTATTTCCATGTTCATACAGATATCGGTGTAGATGTTTCCGTGTTCATACAGATAGCGGTGAAGTTATTTCCATGTTCATACAGATAGCGGTGCTGATATTTCCATGTTTATACAGGTAGCGGTGTAGATACTTCCATGTTTATACAGATAGCGGTGTAGATATTTCCATGTTCAAACAGATAGCGGTGTAGATATTTCCATGTTCATTCACATAGCGGTGTAGATATTTCCATGTTTATACAGATAGCGGTGAAAATGTATGCATGTTTACACAGATAGCTGTGTAGATATTTCCATGTTCATACAGATACCTGTGTAGATATTTCCATGTTCATCCAGATGGCTGTTTAGACATATCCATGTTCATACAGATGGCGGTGAAGATATTTCCATGTTCATACAGATAGCGGTGTAGATATTTCCATGTTCATACAGATAGCGGTGTAGGTATTTCCATGTATATGCAGATAGCTGTGTAGATATTTCCATTTTTATGCAGATAGTGGTGTAGATATTTCCATGTTCAAACAGATAGCGGTGTAGATATTTCCATGTTCATTCACATAGCGGTGTAGATATTTCCATGTTTATACAGATAGCGGTGAAGATGTATGCATGTTTACACAGATAGCTGTGTAGATATTTCCATGTTCATACTGATAGTGGTGTAGATATTTCCATGTTCATCCAGATGGCTGTGTAGACATATCCATGTTCATACAGATGGCGGTGAAGATATTTCCATGTTCATACAGATGGCGGTGTAGATATTTCCATGTTCATTCCGATAGCGGTGCTGATATTTCCATGTTTATACAGGTAGCGGTGTAGTTATTTCCAAGTTTATACAGATAGCGATGTAGATATTTCCATGTTTATACAGATAGTGGTGTAGATATCTCCATCTTAATACAGATAGCGGTGTAGATATTTATATGTTCATACAGATGGCGGTGCAGATATTTCCATGTTCATACAAATGGCGGTGTAGATACTTCCATATTCATACAGATAGCGGTGTAGTTATTTCCATGTGTAAAGAGATAGCTGTGTTGATATTTCCATGTATATGTAGATAGCGGTGCAGATATTTCCATTTTCATGCAGATAGCGGTGTAGATATTTCCATGTTCATCCAGATGGCTGTGTAGATGTATCCATGTTCATACAGATGGCGGTGAAGATATTTCCATGTTCATACAGATAGCGGTGTAGATATTTCCATGTTCATAGAGATAGCGGTGTAGATACTTCCATGTTCATACCGATAGCAGTGCTGATACTTCCATGTTTATACAGGTAGCGGTGTACATATTTCCGTGTTTATAAAGATGGCTGTGTAGATATATCCATGTTCATACAGATGGCGGTGTAGTTATTTCCAAATTCATACAGATAGCGGTGTAGTTATTTCCATGTGTAAAGAGATAGCGGTGTAGATATTTCCATGTTTATACAGATAGCGGTGAAGATGTATGCATGTTTACACAGATAGCGGTGTAGGTATTTCCATGTTCATACTGATAGCGGTGTAGATATTTCCATGTTCATCCAGATGTCTGTGTAGATATATCCATGTTCATACAGATGGTGGTGAATATATTTCCATGTTCATACAGATAGAGGTGTAGTTATTTCCATGTGTAAAGAGATAGCTGTGTAGATATTTCCATGTATATGCAGATAGCTGTGTAGATATTTCCATTCTCATGCAGATAGCGGTTTAGATATTTCCATGTTCAAACAGATAGCGGTGTAGATATTTCCATGTTCATAGAGATAGCGGTGTAGATATTTCCATGTTTATACAGATAGCGGTGAAGATGTATGCATGTTTACACAGATAGCGGTGTAGATATTTCCATGTTCATACAGATAGCGGTGTAGATATTTCCATGTTCATCCAGATGGCTGTGTAGATATATCCATGTTCATACAGATGGCGGTGAAGATATTTCCATGTTCATACAGATAGCAGTGTAGATATTTCCATGTTCATACAGATAGCGGTGTAGATATTTCCATGTTCATACAGACAGCGGTGTTGATATTTCCATGTTCATCCAGATGGCTGTGTAGATATATCTATGTTCATACAGATGGTGGTGAAGATATTTCCATGTTCATACAGATATCGGTGTAGATATTTCCATGTTCATACAGATAGCGGTGAAGTTATTTCCATGTTCATACAGATAGCGGTGCTGATATTTCCATGTTTATACAGGTAGCGGTGTAGATATTTCCATGTTTATACAGATAGCAGTGTAGATATTTCCATGTTTATACAGATAGCGGTGTAGATATATCCATGTTTATAGAGATAGCAGTGTAGATACCTCCTTCTTAATACAGATGGCCGTGTGGATATTTATATGTTCATACAGATGGCGGTGCAGATATTTCCATGTTCATACAGATGGTGGTGTAGATATTTCCATGTTCATACAGATAGCGGTGTAGTTATTTCCATGTGTAAAGAGATAGCTGTGTAGATATTTCCATGTATATGCAGATAGCTGTGTAGATATTTCCATTTTCATGCACATAGCGGTGTAGATATTTCCATGTTCAAACAGATAGCGGTGTAGATATTTCCATGTTCATACAGACAGCGGTGTAGATATTTCCATGTTTATACAGACAGCGGTGAAGATGTATGCATGTTTACACAGATAGCGGTGTAGATATTTCCATGTTTATACAGATAGCGGTGAAGATGTATGCATGTTTACACAGATAGCGGTGAAGATATTTCCATGTTCATACAGATAGCGGTGTAGATATTTCCATGTTCATCCAGATGGCTGTGTAGATATATCCATGTTCATACAGATGGCGGTGAAGATATTTCCATGTTCATACAGATAGCGGTGTAGATATTTCCATGTTCATACAGATAGCGGTGTAGATATTTCCATGTTCATACAGAGAGCGGTGTATGTATTTCCATCTTCATACAGATAGCGGTGTAGATATTTCCATTTTCATGCACATAGCGGTGTATACATTTACCTGTTCAAACAGTTAGCGGTGTAGATATTTCCATGATCATACAGATAGCGGTGCAGGTATTTCCATGTTTATACAGATAGCGGTGAAGATGTATGCATGTTTACACACATAGCGGTGTAGATATTTCCATGTTCATCCAGATGGCTGTGTAGATATATCCATGTTCATACAGATGGCGGTGAAGATATTTCCATGTTCATACAGATAGCGGTGTAGATATTTCCATGTTCATACAGATAGCGGTGTAGATATTTCCATGTATATGCAGATAGCTGTGTAGATACTTCCATTTTCATGCAGATTGTGGTGGAGATATTTCCATGTTCAAACAGATAGCGGTGTAGATATTTCCATGTTCATTCACATAGCGGTGTAGATATTTCCATGTTTATACAGATAGCGGTGAAGATGTATGCATGTTTACACAGATAGCGGTGTAGATATTTCCATGTTCATACAGATAGCGGTGTAGATATTTCCATGTTCATCCAGATGGCTGTGTAGATATATCCATGTTCATACAGATGGCGGTGAAGATATTTCCATGTTCATACAGATAGCGGTGTAGATATTTCCACGTTCATACAGATAGCGGTGTAGATATTTCCATGTTCATACAGATAGCGGTGTATGTATTTCCATGTTCATACAGATAGCGCTGTAGATATTTCCATTTTCATGCACATAGCGGTGTATACATTTCCCTGTTCAAACAGTTAGCGGTGTAGATATTTCCATGTTCATACAGATAGCGGTGCAGATATTTCCATGTTTATACAGATAGCGGTGAAGATGTATGCATGTTTACACAAATAGCGGTGTAGATATTTCCATGTTCATCCAGATGGCTGTGTAGATATATCCATGTTCATACAGATGGCGGTGAAGATATTTCCATGTTCATAAAGATAGCGGTGTAGATATTTCCATGTTCATACAGATAGCGGTGTAGATATTTCCATGTATATGCAGATAGCTGTGTACATATTTCCATTTTCATGCAGATAGTGGTGTAGATATTTCCATGTTCATACAGATGGCGGTGAAGATATTTCCATGTTCCTACAGATAGCGGTGTAGATATTTCCATGTTCATACAGATAGCGGTGTAGATATTTCCATGTTAATACAGATGGCTGTGTAGATATATCCATGTTCATACAGATGGCGGTGTAGATATTTCCATGTTCATACTGATAGCGGTGTAGATATTTCCATGTTCATCCAGATGGCTGTGTAGATATATCCATGTTCATACTTACAGATGGAAGAGATGATATTTCCATGTTCATACATATAGAGGTGTAAATATTTCCATGTTCATACAGATAGCGGTGTAGATATTTCCAGGTTCAGCCAGATGGCTGTGTAGATATATCCATGTTCATACAGATGGCGGAGAAGGTATTTCCATGTTCATACAGATAGCGGTGTATATATTTCCATGTTCATACAGATAGCGGTGTAGATATTTCCATGTTCATACAGATAGCGGTGTAGATATTTCCATGTTCGTACAGATAGTGTTGTAGATATTTCCATGTTCATCCAGATGGCTGTGTAGATATATCCATGTTCATACAGATGGCTGTGAAGATATTTCCATGTTCATACAGATAGCGGTGTAGATATTTCCATGTTCATACAGATAGCCGTGTAGATATTGCCATGTTCAAACCGATAGCGGTGCTGATACTTCCATGTTTATACAGGTAGCTGTGTACATATTTCCATGTTTATACAGATAGCGGTGTAGATATTTCCATGTTCATACAGATAGCGGTGTAGATATTTCCATGTTTATACAGATAGCGGTGTAGATATCTCCTTCTAAATACAGATGGCGGTATAGATATTTACATGTTCATACAGATGGCGGTGCAGATATTTCCATGTTCATACAGATGGCGGTGTAGATATTTCCATGTTTATAGAGATAGCGGTGTAGTTATTTCCATGTGTAAAGAGATAGCTGTGTAGATATTTCCATGTATATGCAGATAGCTGTGTAGATATTTCCATTTTCATGCAGATAGTGGTGCAGATATTTCCATGTTCAAACAGATAGCGATGTAGATATTTCCATGTTCATACAGATAGCGGTGTAGATATTTCCATGTTTATACAGATAGCGGTGAAGATGTATGCATGTTTACACAGATAGCTGTGTTGATATTTCCATGTTCATACAGATAGAGGTGTAGATATTTCCATGTTCATCCAGATGGCTGTGTAGACATATCCATGTTCATTTAGATGGCGGTGAAGATATTTCCATGTTGATACAGATAGCGGTGTAGACATTTCCATGTTCATACAGATAGAGGTGTAGATATTTCCATGTTCATACAGATGGCTGTGTAGATATATCCATGTTCATACAGATGGCGGTGAAGATATTTCCATGTTCATAGAGATGGCGGTGTAGATATTTCCATATTCATTCCGATAGCGGTGCTGATATTTCCATGTTCATACAGGTAGCGGAGTAGATATTTCCATGTTTATACAGATAGCGGTGTAGATATTTCCATGTTTATACACATAGCGGTGTAGATATTTCCATGTTTATACAGATAGCAGTGTAGATATCTCCATCTTAATACAGACGGCAGTGTAGATATTTATATGTTCATACAGACGGCGGTGCAGATATTTCCATGTTCATACAGATGGCGGTGTAGTTATTTCCAAATTCATACTGATAGCGGTGTAGTTATTTCCATGTGTAAAGAGATAGCTGTGTAGGTATTTCCATGTATATGCAGATAGCTGTGTAGATATGTCCATTTTCATGCAGATAGCGGTGTATATATTTCCCTGTTCAAACAGTTAGCGGTGTAGATATTTCCATGTTCATAAAGATAGCTGTGTAGATATTTCCATGTTTATACAGATAGCGATGAAGGTGTATGCATGTTTACACAGATAGCGGTGTAGATATTTCCATGTTTATACAGATAGCGGTGAAGATGTATGCATGTTTACACAGATAGCGATGTAGATATTTCCATGTTCATACTGATAGCGGTGTAGATATTTCCATGTTCATCCAGATGTCTGTGTAGATATATCCATGTTCATACAGATGGTGGTGAATATATTTCCATGTTCATACAGATAGAGGTGTAGTTATTTCCATGTGTAAAGAGATAGCTGTGTAGATATTTCCATGTATATGCAGATAGCTGTGTAGATATTTCCATTTTCATGCAGATAGCGGTTTAGATATTTCCATGTTCAAACAGATAGCGGTGTAGATATTTCCATGTTCATAGAGATAGCGGTGTAGATATTTCCATGTTTATACAGATAGTGGTGAAGATGTATGCATGTTTACACAGATAGCTGTGTAGATATTTCCATGTTCATACAGATAGCGGTGTAGATATTTCCATGTTCATCCAGATGGCTGTGTAGATATATCCATGTTCATACAGAAGGCGGTGAAGATATTTCCATGTTCATACAGATAGCGGTGTAGATATTTCCATGTTTATACAGATAGCGGTGTAGATATTTCCATGCTTATACAGATAGCGGTGTAGATATATCCATGTTTATAGAGATAGCGGTGTAGATATCTCCTTCTTAATACAGATGGCCGTGTGGATATTTATATGTTCATACAGATGGCGGTGCAGGTATTTCCATGTTCATACAGATGGTGGTGTAGATATTTGCATGTTCATACAGATAGCGGTGTAGTTATTTCCATGTGTAAAGAGATAGCTGTGTAGATATTTCCATGTATATGCAGATAGCTGTGTAGATATTTCCATTTTCATGCACATAGCGGTGTAGATATTTCCATGTTCAAACAGATAGCGGTGTAGATATTTCCATGTTCATACAGATAGCGGTGTAGATATTTCCATGTTTATACAGACAGCGGTGAAGATGTATGCATGTTTACACAGATAGCGGTGTAGATATTTCCATGTTTATACAGATAGCGGTGAAGATGTATGCATGTTTACACAGATAGCGGTGTAGATATTTCCATGTTCATACAGATAGCGGTGTAGATATTTCCATGTTCATCCAGATGGCTGTGTAGATATATCCGTGTTCATACAGATGGCCTTGAAGATATTTCCATGTTCATACAGATAGCGGTGTAGATATTTCCATGTTCATACAGATAGCGGTGTAGATATTTCCATGTTCATACAGATAGCGGTGTATGTATTTCCATCTTCATACAGATAGCGGTGTAGATATTTCCATTTTCATGCACATAGCGGTGTATACATTTCCCTGTTCAAACAGTTAGCGGTGTAGATATTTCCATGATCATACAGATAGCGGTGCAGGTATTTCCATGTTTATACAGATAGCGGTGAAGATGTATGCATGTTTACACACATAGCGGTGAAGATATTTCCATGTTCATCCAGATGGCTGTGTAGATATATCCATGTTCGTACAGATGGCGGTGAAGATATTTCCATGTTCATACAGATAGCGGTGTAGATATTTCCATGTTCATACAGATAGCGGTGTAGATATTTCCATGTATATGCAGATAGCTGTGTAGATATTTCCATTTTCATGCAGATAGTGGTGTAGATATTTCCATGTTCAAACAGATAGCGGTGTAGATATTTCCATGTTCATTCACATAGCGGTGTAGATATTTCCATGTTTATACAGATAGCGGTGAAGATGTATGCACGTTTACACAGATAGCTGTGTAGATATTTCCATGTTCATACAGATAGCGGTGTAGATATTTCCATGTTCATCCAGATGGCTGTGTAGACATATCCATGTTCATACAGATGGCGGTGATGATATTTCCATGTTCATACAGATAGCGGTCTAGATATTTCCATGTTCATACAGATAGCGGTGTAGATATTTCCATGTTAATACAGATGGCTGTGTAGATATATCCATGTTCATAAAGATGGCGGTGAAGATATTTCCATGTTCATACAGATGGCGGTGTAGATATTTCCATGTTCATTCCGATAGCGGTGCTGATATTTCCATGTTTATACAGGTAGCGGTGTAGATATTTCCATGTTTATACAGATAGCGGTGTAGATATTTCCATGTTTATACACATAGCGGTGTAGATATTTCCATTTTTATACAGATAGCGGTGTAGATATCTCCATCTTAATACAGATGGCGGTGTAGATATTTCTATGTTCATACAGATGGCGGTGCAGATATTTCCATGTTCATACAAATGGCGGTGTAGATACTTCCATATTCATACAGATAGCGGTGTAGTTATTTCCATGTGTAAAGAGATAGCTGTGTAGATATTTCCATGTATATGTAGATAGCAGTGTAGATATTTCCATTTTCATGCAGATAGCGGTGTAGATATTTCCATGTTCATCCAGATGGCTGTGTAGATGTATCCATGTTCATACAGATGGCGGTGAAGATATTTCCATGTTCATACAGATAGCGGTGTAGATATTTCCATGTTCATAGTGATAGCGGTGTAGATACTTCCATGTTCATACCGATAGCGGTGCTGATACTTCCATGTTTATACAGGTAGCGGTGTACATATTTCCGTGTTTATACAGATAGCGGTGTAGATATTTCCATGTTGATACAGATACCGGTGTAGATATTTCCATGTATATACAGATAGCGGTGTAGATATCTCCTTCTTAATACAGATGGCGCTGTAGATATTTATATGTTCATACAGACGGCGGTGCAGATATTTCCATGTTCATACAGATGGCAGTGTAGATATTTCCATGTTTATAGAGATAGCGGTGTAGTTATTTCCATGTGCAAAGAGATAGCTGTGTAGATATATCCATGTTTATGCAGATAGCTGTGTAGATATTTCCATTTTCATGCAGATAGCGGTGTAGATACTTCCATGTTCAAACAGAGAGCAGTGTAGATATTTCCATGTTCATACAGATAGCTGTGTAGATATTTCCATGTTTATACAGATGGCGGTGAAGATGTATGCATGTTTACACAGATAGCGGTGTAGATATTTCCATGTTCGTACAGATAGCGGTGTAGATATTTCCATGTTCATCCAGACGGCTGTGTAGACATATCCATGTTCATACAGATGGTGGTGGAGATATTTCCATGTTCATACAGATGGCGGTGTAGATATTTCCATGTTCATACATATAGCGGTGCTGATATTTCCATGTTTATACAGGTTGCGGTGTAGATATATCCATGTTTATACAGATAGCGGTGTAGATATTTCCATGTTTATACACATAGCGGTGTAGATATTTCCATGTTTATACAGTTAGCGGTGTAGATATCTCCATCTTAATACATCTGGCGGTGTAGATATTTATATGTTCATACAGATGGCGGTGCAGATATTTCCATGTTCATACAGATGGCGGTGAAGATATTTCCATGTTCATACAGATGACGGTGTAGATACTTCCATGTTCATACTGATAGCGGTGCTGATATTTCCATGTTTATACAGGTAGCGGTGTAGATATTTCCATGTTTATACAGATAGCGGTGTAGATATTTCCATGTTTATACACATAGCGGTGTAGATATTTCCATGTTTATACAGATAGCGGTGTAGATATTTCCGTGTTTATGCAGATAGTGGTGAAGATATCTCCATCTTAATACAGATGGCGGTGTAGATATTTATATGTTCATACAGATGGCGGTGCAGATATTTCCATGTTCATACAGAGGGCGGTGTAGATATTTCCATGTTGATACAGATTGCGGTGTAGTTATTTCCATGTGTAAAGAGATAGCTGTGTAGATATTTCCATGTATATGCCGATAGCTGTGTAGATATTTCCATTTTCATGCAGATAGCGGTGTATATATTTCCCTGTTCAAACAGTTAGCGGTGTAGATATTTCCATGTTTATACAGATAGCGGTGTAGATGTATGCATGTTTACACAGATAGCGGTGTAGATATTTCCATGTTCATCCAGATGGCTGTGTAGATATATCCATGTTCATACAGATAGCGGTGTAGATATTTCCATGTTCATACAGATAGCGGTGCAGATATTTCCATGCTCATCCAGATGGCTGTGTAGATATATCCATGTTCATGCAGATGGCGGTGAAGATATTTCTATGTTCATACAGATAGCGGTGTAGATATTTCCATGTTCATACAGATAGCGGTGTGGATATTTCCATATTCATACAGATAGCGGTGTATGTATTTCCATGTTCATACAGATAGCAGTGTAGATATTTCCATTTTCATGCAGATAGCGGTGTATATATTTCCCTGTTCAAACAGTTAGCGGTGTAGATATTTCCATGTTCATAAAGATAGCGGTGTAGATATTTCCATGTTTATACAGATAGCGGTGAAGATGTATGCATGTTTACACAGATAGCGGTGTAGATATTTCCATGTTCATACTGATAGCGGTGTAGATATTTCCATGTTCATCCAGATGTCTGTGTAGATATATCCATGTTCATACAGATGGCGGTGAAGATACTTCCATGTTCCTACAGATAGAGGTGTAGTTATTTCCATGTGTAAAGAGATAGCTGTGTAGATATTTCCATGTATATGCTGATAGTTGTGTAGATATTTCCATTCTCATGCAGATAGCGGTTTAGATATTTCCATGTTCAAACAGATAGCGGTGTAGATATTTCCATGTTCATAGAGATAGCGGTGTAGATATTTCCATGTTTATACAGATAGCGGTGAAGATGTATGCATGTTTACACAGATAGCGGTGTAGATATTTCCATGTTCATACAGATAGCGGTGTAGATATATCCATGTTCATCCCGATGGCTGTGTAGATATATCCATGTTCATACAGATGGCGGTGAAGATATTTCCATGTTCATACTGATAGAGGTGTAGATATTTCCATGTTCATACAGATAGCGGTGTAGATATTTCCATGTTCATACAGACAGCGGTGTTGATATTTCCATGTTCATCCAGATGGCTGTGTAGATATATCTATGTTCATACAGATGGTGGTGAAGGTATTTCCATGTTCATACAGATATCGGTGTAGATGTTTCCGTGTTCATACAGATAGCGGTGAAGTTATTTCCATGTTCATACAGATAGCGGTGCTGATATTTCCATGTTTATACAGGTAGCGGTGTAGATACTTCCATGTTTATACAGATAGCGGTGTAGATATTTCCATGTTCAAACAGATAGCGGTGTAGATATTTCCATGTTCATTCACATAGCGGTGTAGATATTTCCATGTTTATACAGATAGCGGTGAAAATGTATGCATGTTTACACAGATAGCTGTGTAGATATTTCCATGTTCATACAGATACCTGTGTAGATATTTCCATGTTCATCCAGATGGCTGTTTAGACATATCCATGTTCATACAGATGGCGGTGAAGATATTTCCATGTTCATACAGATAGCGGTGTAGATATTTCCATGTTCATACAGATAGCGGTGTAGGTATTTCCATGTATATGCAGATAGCTGTGTAGATATTTCCATTTTTATGCAGATAGTGGTGTAGATATTTCCATGTTCAAACAGATAGCGGTGTAGATATTTCCATGTTCATTCACATAGCGGTGTAGATATTTCCATGTTTATACAGATAGCGGTGAAGATGTATGCATGTTTACACAGATAGCTGTGTAGATATTTCCATGTTCATACTGATAGTGGTGTAGATATTTCCATGTTCATCCAGATGGCTGTGTAGACATATCCATGTTCATACAGATGGCGGTGAAGATATTTCCATGTTCATACAGATAGCGGTGTAGATATTTCCATGTTCATACAGATAGCGGTGTAGATATTTCCATGTTAATACAGATGGCTGTGTAGATATATCCATGTTCATATAGATGGCGGTGAAGATATTTCCATGTTCATACAGATGGCGGTGTAGATATTTCCATGTTCATTCCGATAGCGGTGCTGATATTTCCATGTTTATACAGGTAGCGGTGTAGTTATTTCCAAGTTTATACAGATAGCGGTGTAGATATTTCCATGTTTATACAGATAGTGGTGTAGATATCTCCATCTTAATACAGATAGCGGTGTAGATATTTATATGTTCATACAGATGGCGGTGCAGATATTTCCATGTTCATACAAATGGCGGTGTAGATACTTCCATATTCATACAGATAGCGGTGTAGTTATTTCCATGTGTAAAGAGATAGCTGTGTTGATATTTCCATGTATATGTAGATAGCGGTGCAGATATTTCCATTTTCATGCAGATAGCGGTGTAGATATTTCCATGTTCATCCAGATGGCTGTGTAGATGTATCCATGTTCATACAGATGGCGGTGAAGATATTTCCATGTTCATACAGATAGCGGTGTAGATATTTCCATGTTCATAGAGATAGCGGTGTAGATACTTCCATGTTCATACCGATAGCAGTGCTGATACTTCCATGTTTATACAGGTAGCGGTGTACATATTTCCGTGTTTATAAAGATGGCTGTGTAGATATATCCATGTTCATACAGATGGCGGTGTAGTTATTTCCAAATTCATACAGATAGCGGTGTAGTTATTTCCATGTGTAAAGAGATAGCGGTGTAGATATTTCCATGTTTATACAGATAGCGGTGAAGATGTATGCATGTTTACACAGATAGCGGTGTAGGTATTTCCATGTTCATACTGATAGCGGTGTAGATATTTCCATGTTCATCCAGATGTCTGTGTAGATATATCCATGTTCATACAGATGGTGGTGAATATATTTCCATGTTCATACAGATAGAGGTGTAGTTATTTCCATGTGTAAAGAGATAGCTGTGTAGATATTTCCATGTATATGCAGATAGCTGTGTAGATATTTCCATTTTCATGCAGATAGCGGTTTAGATATTTCCATGTTCAAACAGATAGCGGTGTAGATATTTCCATGTTCATAGAGATAGCGGTGTAGATATTTCCATGTTTATACAGATAGCGGTGAAGATGTATGCATGTTTACACAGATAGCGGTGAAGATATTTCCATGTTCATACAGATAGCGGTGTAGATATTTCCATGTTCATCCAGATGGCTGTGTAGATATATCCATGTTCATACAGATGGCGGTGAAGATATTTCCATGTTCATACAGATAGCGGTGTAGATATTTCCATGTTCATACAGATAGCGGTGTAGATATTTCCATGTTCATACAGAGAGCGGTGTATGTATTTCCATCTTCATACAGATAGCGGTGTAGATATTTCCATTTTCATGCACATAGCGGTGTATACATTTACCTGTTCAAACAGTTAGCGGTGTAGAT
The DNA here is from genome assembly GCF_029281585.2 of Gorilla gorilla gorilla. Classification (NCBI taxonomy): domain Eukaryota; kingdom Metazoa; phylum Chordata; class Mammalia; order Primates; family Hominidae; genus Gorilla; species Gorilla gorilla. The sequence continues at coordinate 2,095,073 of NC_073244.2, read as the reverse complement.
ATTTCCATGATCATACAGATAGCGGTGCAGATATTTCCATGTTTATACAGATAGCGGTGAAGATGTATGCATGTTTACACACATAGCGGTGTAGATATTTCCATGTTCATCCAGATGGCTGTGTAGATATATCCATGTTCATACAGATGGCGGTGAAGATATTTCCATGTTCATACAGATAGCGGTGTAGATATTTCCATGTTCATACAGATAGCGGTGTAGATATTTCCATGTATATGCAGATAGCTGTGTAGATATTTCCATTTTCATGCAGATAGTGGTTTAGATATTTCCATGTTCAAACAGATAGCGGTGTAGATATTTCCATGTTCATTCACATAGCGGTGTAGATATTTCCATGTTTATACAGATAGCGGTGAAGATGTATGCATGTTTACACAGATAGCGGTGTAGATATTTCCATGTTCATACAGATAGCGGTGTAGATATTTCCATGTTCATCCAGATGGCTGTGTAGATATATCCATGTTCATACAGATGGCGGTGAAGATATTTCCATGTTCATACAGATGGCGGTGTAGATATTTCCATGTTTATAGAGATAGCGGTGTAGTTATTTCCATGTGTAAAGAGATAGCTGTGTAGATATTTCCATGTATATGCAGATATCTGTGTAGATATTTCCATTTTCATGCAGATAGTGGTGCAGATATTTCCATGTTCAAACAGATAGCGATGTAGATATTTCCATGTTCATACAGATAGCGGTGTAGATATTTCCATGTTTATACAGATAGCGGTGAAGATGTATGCATGTTTATACAGATAGCTGTGTTGATATTTCCATGTTCATACAGATAGTGGTGTAGATATTTCCATGTTCATCCAGATGGCTGTGTAGACATATCCATGTTCATTTAGATGGCGGTGAAGATATTTCCATGTTGATACAGATAGCGGTGTAGACATTTCCATGTTCATACAGATAGAGGTGTAGATATTTCGATGTTCATACAGATGGCTGTGTAGATATATCCATGTTCATACAGATGGCGGTGAAGATATTTCCATGTTCATAGAGATGGCGGTGTAGATATTTCCATATTCATTCCGATAGCGGTGCTGATATTTCCATGTTTATACAGGTAGCGGAGTAGATATTTCCATGTTTATACAGATAGCGGTGTAGATATTTCCATGTTTATACACATAGCGGTGTAGATATTTCCATGTTTATACAGATAGCAGTGTAGATATCTCCATCTTAATACAGACGGCAGTGTAGATATTTATATGTTCATACAGACGGCGGTGCAGATATTTCCATGTTCATACAGATGGCGGTGTAGTTATTTCCAAATTCATACTGATAGCGGTGTATTTATTTCCATGTGTAAAGAGATAGCTGTGTAGATATTTCCATGTATATGCAGATAGCTGTGTAGATATGTCCATTTTCATGCAGATAGCGGTGTATATATTTCCCTGTTCAAACAGTTAGCGGTGTAGATATTTCCATGTTCATAAAGATAGCTGTGTAGATATTTCCATGTTTATACAGATAGCGATGAAGGTGTATGCATGTTTACACAGATAGCGGTGTAGATATTTCCATGTTTATACAGATAGCGGTGAAGATGTATGCATGTTTACACAGATAGCGGTGTAGATATTTCCATGTTCATACTAATAGCGGTGTAGATATTTCCATGTTCATCCAGATGTCTGTGTAGATATATCCATGTTCATACAGATGGTGGTGAATATATTTCCATGTTCATACAGATAGAGGTGTAGTTATTTCCATGTGTAAAGAGATAGCTGTGTAGATATTTCCATGTATATGCAGATAGCTGTGTAGATATTTCCATTTTCATGCAGATAGCGGTTTAGATATTTCCATGTTCAAACAGATAGCGGTGTAGATATTTCCATGTTCATAGAGATAGCGGTGTAGATATTTCCATGTTTATACAGATAGTGGTGAAGATGTATGCATGTTTACACAGATAGCGGTGTAGATATTTCCATGTTCATACAGATAGCGGTGTAGATATTTCCATGTTCATCCAGATGGCTGTGTAGATATATCCATGTTCATACAGATGGCGGTGAAGATATTTCCATGTTCATACAGATAGCGGTGTAGATATTTCCATGTTTATACAGATAGCGGTGTAGATATTTCCATGTTTATACAGATAGCGGTGTAGATATATCCATGTTTATAGAGATAGCGGTGTAGATATCTCCTTCTTAATACAGATGGCCGTGTGGATATTTATATGTTCATACAGATGGCGGTGCGGATATTTCCATGTTCATACAGATGGTGGTGTAGATATTTGCATGTTCATACAGATAGCGGTGTAGTTATTTCCATGTGGAAAGAGATAGCTGTGTAGATATTTCCATGTATATGCAGATAGCTGTGTAGATATTTCCATTTTCATGCACATAGCGGTGTAGATATTTCCATGTTCAAACAGATAGCGGTGTAGATATTTCCATGTTCATACAGATAGCGGTGTAGATATTTCCATGTTTATACAGACAGCGGTGAAGATGTATGCATGTTTACACAGATAGCGGTGTCGATATTTCCATGTTTATACAGATAGCGGTGAAGATGTATGCATGTTTACACAGATAGCGGTGTAGATATTTCCATGTTCATACAGATAGCGGTGTAGATATTTCCATGTTCATCCAGATGGCTGTGTAGATATATCCATGTTCATACAGATGGCCGTGAAGATATTTCCATGTTCATACAGATAGCGGTGTAGATATTTCCATGTTCATACAGATAGCGGTGTAGATATTTCCATGTTCATACAGATAGCGGTGTATGTATTTCCATCTTCATACAGATAGCGGTGTAGATATTTCCATTTTCATGCACATAGCGGTGTATACATTTCCCTGTTCAAACAGTTAGCGGTGTAGATATTTCCATGATCATACAGATAGCGGTGCAGGTATTTCCATGTTTATACAGATAGCGGTGAAGATGTATGCATGTTTACACACATAGCGGTGTAGATATTTCCATGTTCATCCAGATGGCTGTGTAGATATATCCATGTTCGTACAGATGGCGGTGAAGATATTTCCATGTTCATACAGATAGCGGTGTAGATATTTCCATGTTCATACAGATAGCGGTGTAGATATTTCCATGTATATGCAGATAGCTGTGTAGATATTTCCATTTTCATGCAGATAGTGGTGTAGATATTTCCATGTTCAAACAGATAGCGGTGTAGATATTTCCATGTTCATTCACATAGCGGTGTAGATATTTCCATGTTTATACAGATAGCGGTGAAGATGTATGCACGTTTACACAGATAGCTGTGTAGATATTTCCATGTTCATACAGATAGCGGTGTAGATATTTCCATGTTCATCCAGATGGCTGTGTAGACATATCCATGTTCATACAGATGGCGGTGATGATATTTCCATGTTCATACAGATAGCGGTCTAGATATTTCCATGTTCATACAGATAGCGGTGTAGATATTTCCATGTTAATACAGATGGCTGTGTAGATATATCCATGTTCATAAAGATGGCGGTGAAGATATTTCCATGTTCATACAGATGGCGGTGTAGATATTTCCATGTTCATTCCGATAGCGGTGCTGATATTTCCATGTTTATACAGGTAGCGGTGTAGATATTTCCATGTTTATACAGATAGCGGTGTAGATATTTCCATGTTTATACACATAGCGGTGTAGATATTTTCATTTTTATACAGATAGCGGTGTAGATATCTCCATCTTAATACAGATGGCGGTGTAGATATTTCTATGTTCATACAGATGGCGGTGCAGATATTTCCATGTTCATACAAATGGCGGTGTAGATACTTCCATATTCATACAGATAGCGGTGTAGTTATTTCCATGTGTAAAGAGATAGCTGTGTAGATATTTCCATGTATATGTAGATAGCAGTGTAGATATTTCCATTTTCATGCAGATAGCGGTGTAGATATTTCCATGTTCATCCAGATGGCTGTGTAGATGTATCCATGTTCATACAGATGGCGGTGAAGATATTTCCATGTTCATACAGATAGCGGTGTAGATATTTCCATGTTCATAGTGATAGCGGTGTAGATACTTCCATGTTCATACCGATAGCGGTGCTGATACTTCCATGTTTATACAGGTAGCGGTGTACATATTTCCGTGTTTATACAGATAGCGGTGTAGATATTTCCATGTTGATACAGATACCGGTGTAGATATTTCCATGTATATACAGATAGCGGTGTAGATATCTCCTTCTTAATACAGATGGTGCTGTAGATATTTATATGTTCATACAGACGGCGGTGCAGATATTTCCATGTTCATACAGATGGCAGTGTAGATATTTCCATGTTTATAGAGATAGCGGTGTAGTTATTTCCATGTGCAAAGAGATAGCTGTGTAGATATATCCATGTTTATGCAGATAGCTGTGTAGATATTTCCATTTTCATGCAGATAGCGGTGTAGATACTTCCATGTTCAAACAGAGAGCGGTGTAGATATTTCCATGTTCATACAGATAGCTGTGTAGATATTTCCATGTTTATACAGATGGCGGTGAAGATGTATGCATGTTTACACAGATAGCGGTGTAGATATTTCCATGTTCATACAGATAGCGGTGTAGATATTTCCATGTTCATCCAGATGGCTGTGTAGACATATCCATGTTCATACAGATGGCGGTGATGATATTTCCATGTTCATACAGATAGCGGTCTAGATATTTCCATGTTCATACAGATAGCGGTGTAGATATTTCCATGTTAATACAGATGGCTGTGTAGATATATCCATGTTCATAAAGATGGCGGTGAAGATATTTCCATGTTCATACAGATGGCGGTGTAGATATTTCCATGTTCATTCCGATAGCGGTGCTGATATTTCCATGTTTATACAGGTAGCGGTGTAGATATTTCCATGTTTATACAGATAGCGGTGTAGATATTTCCATGTTTATACACATAGCGGTGTAGATATTTTCATTTTTATACAGATAGCGGTGTAGATATCTCCATCTTAATACAGATGGCGGTGTAGATATTTCTATGTTCATACAGATGGCGGTGCAGATATTTCCATGTTCATACAAATGGCGGTGTAGATACTTCCATATTCATACAGATAGCGGTGTAGTTATTTCCATGTGTAAAGAGATAGCTGTGTAGATATTTCCATGTATATGTAGATAGCAGTGTAGATATTTCCATTTTCATGCAGATAGCGGTGTAGATATTTCCATGTTCATCCAGATGGCTGTGTAGATGTATCCATGTTCATACAGATGGCGGTGAAGATATTTCCATGTTCATACAGATAGCGGTGTAGATATTTCCATGTTCATAGTGATAGCGGTGTAGATACTTCCATGTTCATACCGATAGCGGTGCTGATACTTCCATGTTTATACAGGTAGCGGTGTACATATTTCCGTGTTTATACAGATAGCGGTGTAGATATTTCCATGTTGATACAGATACCGGTGTAGATATTTCCATGTATATACAGATAGCGGTGTAGATATCTCCTTCTTAATACAGATGGCGCTGTAGATATTTATATGTTCATACAGACGGCGGTGCAGATATTTCCATGTTCATACAGATGGCAGTGTAGATATTTCCATGTTTATAGAGATAGCGGTGTAGTTATTTCCATGTGCAAAGAGATAGCTGTGTAGATATATCCATGTTTATGCAGATAGCTGTGTAGATATTTCCATTTTCATGCAGATAGCGGTGTAGATACTTCCATGTTCAAACAGAGAGCGGTGTAGATATTTCCATGTTCATACAGATAGCTGTGTAGATATTTCCATGTTTATACAGATGGCGGTGAAGATGTATGCATGTTTACACAGATAGCGGTGTAGATATTTCCATGTTCGTACAGATAGCGGTGTAGATATTTCCATGTTCATCCAGACGGCTGTGTAGACATATCCATGTTCATACAGATGGTGGTGGAGATATTTCCATGTTCATACAGATGGCGGTGTAGATATTTCCATGTTCATACATATAGCGGTGCTGATATTTCCATGTTTATACAGGTTGCGGTGTAGATATTTCCATGTTTATACAGATAGCGGTGTAGATATTTCCATGTTTATACAGATAGCGGTGTAGATATTTCCATGTTTATACAGTTAGCGGTTTAGATATCTCCATCTTAATACATCTGGCGGTGTTGAAATTTATATGTTCATACAGATGGCGGTGCAGATATTTCCATGTTCATACAGATGGCGGTGAAGATATTTCCATGTTCATACAGATGACGGTGTAGATACTTCCATGTTAATACTGATAGCGGTGCTGATATTTCCATGTTTATACAGGTAGCGGTGTAGATATTTCCATGTTTATACAGATACCGGTGTAGATATTTCCATGTTTATACACATAGCGGTGTAGATATTTCCATGTTTATACAGATAGCGGTGTAGATATTTCCGTGTTTATGCAGATAGTGGTGAAGATATCTCCATCTTAATACAGATGGCGGTGTAGATATTTATATGTTCATACAGATGGCGGTGCAGATATTTCCATCTTCATACAGAGGGCGGTGTAGATATTTCCATGTTGATACAGATAGCGGTGTAGTTATTTCCATGTGTAAAGAGATAGCTGTGTAGATATTTCCATGTATATGCAGATAGCTGTGTAGATATTTCCATTTTCATGCAGATAGCGGTGTATATATTTCCCTGTTCAAACAGTTAGCGGTGTAGATATTTCCATGTTTATACAGATAGCGGTGTAGATGTATGCATGTTTACACAGATAGCGGTGTAGATATTTCCATGTTCATCCAGATGGCTGTGTAGATATATCCATGTTCATACAGATAGCGGTGTAGATATTTCCATGTTCATACAGATAGCGGTGTGGATATTTCCATATTCATACAGATAGCGGTGTATGTATTTCCATGTTCATACAGATAGCAGTGTAGATATTTCCATTTTCATGCAGATAGCGGTGTATATATTTCCCTGTTCAAACAGTTAGCGGTGTAGATATTTCCATGTTCATAAAGATAGCGGTGTAGATATTTCCATGTTTATACAGATAGCGGTGAAGATGTATGCATGTTTACACAGATAGCGGTGTAGATATTTCCATGTTCATACTGATAGCGGTGTAGATATTTCCATGTTCATCCAGATGTCTGTGTAGATATATCCATGTTCATACAGATGGCGGTGAAGATACTTCCATGTTCATACAGATAGAGGTGTAGTTATTTCCATGTGTAAAGAGATAGCTGTGTAGATATTTCCATGTATATGCAGATAGTTGTGTAGATATTTCCATTTTCATGCAGATAGCGGTTTAGATATTTCCATGTTCAAACAGATAGCGGTGTAGATATTTCCATGTTCATAGAGATAGCGGTGTAGATATTTCCATGTTTATACAGATAGCGGTGAAGATGTATGCATGTTTACACAGATAGCGGTGTAGATATTTCCATGTTCATACAGATAGCGGTGTAGATATATCCATGTTCATCCCGATGGCTGTGTAGATATATCCATGTTCATACAGATGGCGGTGAAGATATTTCCATGTTCATACTGATAGCGGTGTAGATATTTCCATGTTCATACAGATAGCGGTGTAGATATTTCCATGTTCATACAGACAGCGGTGTTGATATTTCCAGGTTCATCCAGATGGCTGTGTAGATATATCTATGTTCATACAGATGGTGGTGAAGGTATTTCCATGTTCATACAGATATCGGTGTAGATGTTTCCATGTTCATACAGATAGCGGTGAAGTTATTTCCATGTTCATACAGATAGCGGTGCTGATATTTCCATGTTTATACAGGTAGCGGTGTAGATACTTCCATGTTTATACAGATAGCGGTGTAGATATTTCCATGTTCAAACAGATAGCGGTGTAGATATTTCCATGTTCATTCACATAGCGGTGTAGATATTTCCATGTTTATACAGATAGCGGTGAAAATGTATGCATGTTTACACAGATAGCTGTGTAGATATTTCCATGTTCATACAGATACCTGTGTAGATATTTCCATGTTCATCCAGATGGCTGTTTAGACATATCCATGTTCATACAGATGGCGGTGAAGATATTTCCATGTTCATACAGATAGCGGTGTATATATTTCCATGTTCATACAGATAGCGGTGTAGATATTTCCATGTTAATACAGATGGCAGTGTAGATATATCCGTGTTCATACAGATGGCGGTGTAGATATTTCCATGTTCATACTGATAGCGGTGTAGATATTTCCATGTTCATCCAGATGGCTGTGTAGATATATCCATGTTCATACATACAGATGGCAGAGAAGATATTTCCATGTTTTACAGATAGAGGTGTAAATATTTCCATGTTCATACAGATAGCGGTGTAGATATTTCCATGTTCATCCAGATGGATGTGTAGATATATCCATGTTCATACAGATGGCGGAGAAGGTATTTCCATGTTCATACAGATAGCGGTGTAGATATTTCCATGTTCATACAGATAGCGGTGTAGATATTTCCATGTTCATACAGATAGCGGTGTAGATATTTCCATGTTCGTACAGATAGCGGTGTAGATATTTCCATGTTCATCCAGATGGCTGTGTAGATATATCCATGTTCATACAGATGGCTGTGAAGATATTTCCATGTTCATACAGATAGCGGTGTAGATATTTCCATGTTCATACAGATAGCCGTGTAGTTATTGCCATGTTCATACCGATAGCGGTGCTGATACTTCCATGTTTATACAGGTAGCTGTGTACATACTTCCATGTTTATTCAGATAGCGGTGTAGATATTTCCATGTTCATACAGATAGCGGTGTAGGTATTTCCATGTTTATACAGATAGCGGTGTAGATATCTCCTTCTTAATACAGATGTCGGTATAGATATTTACATGTTCATTCAGATGGCGGTGCAGATATTTCCATGTTCATACAGATGGCGGTGTAGATATTTCCATGTTTATAGAGATAGCGGTGTAGTTATTTCCATGTGTAAAGAGATAGCTGTGTAGATATTTCCATGTATATGCAGATAGCTGTGTAGATATTTCCATTTTCATGCAGATAGTGGTGTAGATATTTCCATGTTCAAACAGATAGCGATGTAGATATTTCCATGTTCATACAGATAGCGGTGTAGATATTTCCATGTTTATACAGATAGCGGTGAAGATGTATGCATGTTTACAAAGATAGCTGTGTTGATATTTCCATGTTCATACAGATAGTGGTGTAGATATTTCCATGTTGATACAGATAGCGGTGTAGATATTTCCATGTTTATACAGATAGCGGTGTAGATTTCTCCTTCTTAATACAGATGGCGGTGTAGATATTTATATGTTCATACAGATGGCGGTGCAGATATTTCCATGTTCATACAGATGGCAGTGTAGATATTTCCATGTTTATAGAGATAGCGGTGTAGTTATTTCCATGTGCAAAGAGATAGCTGTGTAGATATATCCATGTTTATGCAGATAGCTGTGTAGATATTTCCATTTTCATGCAGATAGCGGTGTAGATACTTCCATGTTCAAACAGATAGCGGTGTAGATATTTCCATGTTCATACAGATAGCGATGTAGATATTTCCATGTTTATACAGATGGCGGTGAAGATATTTCCATGTTCATACAGATGACGGTGTAGATACTTCCATGTTCTTACTGATAGCGGTGCTGATATTTCCATGTTTATACAGGTAGCGGTGTAGATATTTCCATGTTCGTACAGATAGCGGTGTAGATATTTCCATGTTCATCCAGACGGCTGTGTAGACATATCCATGTTCATACAGATGGCGGTGATGATATTTCCATGTTCATACAGATGGCGGTGTAGATATTTCCATGTTCATACAGATAGCGGTGCTGATATTTCCATGTTCATACAGATAGTGGTGTAGATATTTCCATGTTCATCCAGATGGCTGTGTAGACATATCCATGTTCATTCAGATGGCGGTGAAGATATTTCCATGTTGATACAGATAGCGGTGTAGACATTTCCATGTTCATACAGATAGCGGTGTAGATATTTCCATGTTCATACAGATGGCTGTGTAGATATATCCATGTTCATACAGATGGCGGTGAAGATATTTCCATGTTCATAGAGATGGCGGTGTAGATATTTCCATATTCATTCCGATAGCGGTGCTGATATTTCCATGTTTATACAGGTAGCGGAGTAGATATTTCCATGTTTATTCAGATAGCGGTGTAGATATTTCCATGTTTATACACATAGCGGTGTAGATATTTCCATGTTTATACAGATAGTGGTGTAGATATCTCCATCTTAATACATATGGCAGTGTAGATATTTATATGTTCATACAGGCGGCGGTGCAGATATTCCATGTTCATACAGATGGCGGTGTAGTTATTTCCAAATTCATACAGATAGCGGTGTAGTTATTTCCATGTGTAAAGAGATATCTGTGTAGATATTTCCATGTATATGCAGATACTGTGTAGATATTTCCATTTTCATGCAGATAGCGGTGTATATATTTCCCTGTTCAAACAGTTAGCGGTGTAGATATTTCCATGTTCATAAAGATAGCTGTGTAGATATTTCCATGTTTATACAGATAGCGGTGAAGGTGTATGCATGTTTACACAGGTAGCGGTGTAGATATTTCCATGTTTATACAGATAGCGGTGAAGATGTATGCATGTTTACACAGATAGCGGTGTAGATATTTCCATGTTCATACTGATAGCGGTGTAGATATTTCCATGCTCATCCAGATGTCTGTGTAGATATATCCATGTTCATACAGATGGCGGTGAATATATTTCCATGTTCATACAGATAGAGGTGTAGTTATTTCCATGTGTAAAGAGATAGCTGTGTAGATATTTCCATGTATATGCAGATAGCTGTGTAGATATTTCCATTTTCATGCAGATAGCGGTTTAGATATTTCCATGTTCAAACAGATAGCGGTGTAGATATTTCCATGTTCATAGAGATAGCGGTGTAGATATTTCCATGTTTATACAGATAGCGGTGAAGATGTATGCATGTTTACACAGATAGCGGTGTAGATATTTCCATGTTCATACAGATAGCGGTGTAGATATTTCCATGTTCATCCAGATGGCTGTGTAGATATATCCATGTTCATACAGATGGCGGTGAAGATATTTCCATGTTCATACAGATAGCGGTGTAGATATTTCCATGTTCATACAGATAGCGGTGTAGATATTTCCATGTTCATACAGACAGCGGTGTTGATATTTCCATGTTCATCCAGATGGCTGTGTAGATATATCTATGTTCATACAGATGGTGGTGAAGATATTTCCATGTTCATACAGATATCGGTGTAGATATTTCCATGTTCATACAGATAGCGGTGAAGTTATTTCCATGTTCATACAGATAGCGGTGCTATTTCCATGTTTATACAGGTGGCGGTGTAGATATTTCCATGTTTATACAGGTAGCGGTGTAGATATTTCCATGTTTATACAGATAGCGGTGTAGATATTTCCATATTCATACAGATAGCGTTGTAGTTATTTCCATGTGTAAAGAGATAGCTGTGTAGATATTTCCATGTATATGTAGATAGCAGTGTAGATATTTCCATTTTCATGCAGATAGCGGTGTAGATATTTCCATGTTCATCCAGATGGCTGTGTAGATATATCCATGTTCATACAGATGGCGGTGAAGATATTTCCATGTTCATACAGATAGCGGTGTAGATATTTCCATGTTCATAGAGATAGCGGTGTAGATACTTCCATGTTCATACCGATAGCGGTGCTGATACTTCCATGTTTATACAGGTAGTGGTGTACATATTTCCGTGTTTATACAGATAGTGGTGTAGATATTTCCATGTTGATAGAGATAGCGGTGTAGATATTTCCATGTTTATACAGATAGCGGTGTAGATATCTCCTTCTTAATACAGATGGCGGTGTAGATATTTATATGTTCATACAGATGGCGGTGCAGATATTTCCATGTTCATACAGATGGCAGTGTAGATATTTCCATGTTTATAGAGATAGCGGTGTAGTTATTTCCATGTGCAAAGAGATAGCTGTGTAGATATATCCATGTTTATGCAGATAGCTGTGTAGATATTTCCATTTTCATGCAGATAGCGGTGTAGATACTTCCATGTTCAAACAGATAGCGGTGTAGATATTTCCATGTTCATACAGATAGCGATGTAGATATTTCTATGTTTATACAGATGGCGGTGAAGATATTTCCATGTTCATACAGATGACGGTGTAGATACTTCCATGTTCTTACTGATAGCGGTGCTGATATTTCCATTTTTATACAGGTAGCGGTGTAGATATTTCCATGTTCGTACAGATAGCGGTGTAGATATTTCCATGTTCATCCAGACGGCTGTGTAGACATATCCATGTTCATACAGATGGCGGTGATGATATTTCCATGTTCATACAGATGGCGGTGTAGATATTTCCATGTTCATACAGATAGCGGTGCTGATATTTCCATGTTCATACAGATAGTGGTGTAGATATTTCCATGTTCATCCAGATGGCTGTGTAGACATATCCATGTTCATTCAGATGGCGGTGAAGATATTTCCATGTTGATACAGATAGCGGTGTAGACATTTCCATGTTCATACAGATAGCGGTGTAGATATTTCCATGTTCATACAGATGGCTGTGTAGATATATCCATGTTCATACAGATGGCGGTGAAGATATTTCCATGTTCATAGAGATGGCGGTGTAGATATTTCCATATTCATTCCAATAGCGGTGCTGATATTTCCATGTTTATACAGGTAGCGGAGTAGATATTTCCATGTTTATACAGATAGCGGTGTAGATATTGCCATGTTTATACACATAGCGGTGTAGATATTTCCATGTTTATACAGATAGCGGTGTCGATATCTCCATCTTAATACAGATGGCAGTGTAGATATTTATATGTTCATACAGGCGGCGGTGCAGATATTCCATGTTCATACAGATGGCGGTGTAGTTATTTCCAAATTCATACAGATAGCGGTGTAGTTATTTCCATGTGTAAAGAGATATCTGTGTAGATATTTCCATGTATATGCAGATAGCTGTGTAGATATTTCCATTTTCATGCAGATAGCGGTGTATATATTTCCCTGTTCAAACAGTTAGCGGTGTAGATATTTCCATGTTCATAAAGATAGCTGTGTAGATATTTCCATGTTTATACAGATAGCGGTGAAGGTGTATGCATGTTTACACAGGTAGCGGTGTAGATATTTCCATGTTTATACAGATAGCGGTGAAGATGTATGCATGTTTACACAGATAGCGGTGTAGATATTTCCATGTTCATACTGATAGCGGTGTAGATATTTCCATGCTCATCCAGATGTCTGTGTAGATATATCCATGTTCATACAGATGGCGGTGAATATATTTCCATGTTCATACAGATAGAGGTGTAGTTATTTCCATGTGTAAAGAGATAGCTGTGTAGATATTTCCATGTATATGCAGATAGCTGTGTAGATATTTCCATTTTCATGCAGATAGCGGTTTAGATATTTCCATGTTCAAACAGATAGCGGTGTAGATATTTCCATGTTCATAGAGATAGCGGTGTAGATATTTCCATGTTTATACAGATAGCGGTGAAGATGTATGCATGTTTACACAGATAGCGGTGTAGATATTTCCATGTTCATACAGATAGCGGTGTAGATATTTCCATGTTCATCCAGATGGCTGTGTAGATATATCCATGTTCATACAGATGGCGGTGAAGATATTTCCATGTTCATACAGATAGCGGTGTAGATATTTCCATGTTCATACAGATAGCGGTGTAGATATTTCCATGTTCATACAGACAGCGGTGTTGATATTTCCATGTTCATCCAGATGGCTGTGTAGATATATCTATGTTCATACAGATGGTGGTGAAGATATTTCCATGTTCATACAGATATCGGTGTAGATATTTCCATGTTCATACAGATAGCGGTGAAGTTATTTCCATGTTCATACAGATAGCGGTGCTATTTCCATGTTTATACAGGTGGCGGTGTAGATATTTCCATGTTTATACAGGTAGCGGTGTAGATATTTCCATGTTTATACAGATAGCGGTGTAGATATTTCCATATTCATACAGATAGCGTTGTAGTTATTTCCATGTGTAAAGAGATAGCTGTGTAGATATTTCCATGTATATGTAGATAGCAGTGTAGATATTTCCATTTTCATGCAGATAGCGGTGTAGATATTTCCATGTTCATCCAGATGGCTGTGTAGATATATCCATGTTCATACAGATGGCGGTGAAGATATTTCCATGTTCATACAGATAGCGGTGTAGATATTTCCATGTTCATAGAGATAGCGGTGTAGATACTTCCATGTTCATACCGATAGCGGTGCTGATACTTCCATGTTTATACAGGTAGTGGTGTACATATTTCCGTGTTTATACAGATAGTGGTGTAGATATTTCCATGTTGATACAGATAGCGGTGTAGATATTTCCATGTTTATACAGATAGCGGTGTAGATATCTCCTTCTTAATACAGATGGCGGTGTAGATATTTATATGTTCATACAGATGGCGGTGCAGATATTTCCATGTTCATACAGATGGCGGTGTAGATATTTCCATGTTTATAGAGATAGCGGTGTAGTTATTTCCATGTGTAAAGAGATTGCAGTGTAGATATTTCCATGTTTATGCAGATAGCTGTGTAGATATTTCCATTTTCATGCAGATAGCGGTGTAGATACTTCCATGTTCAAACAGATAGCGGTGTAGATATTTCCATGTTCATACAGATAGCGATGTAGATATTTCTATGTTTATACAGATGGCGGTGAAGATATTTCCATGTTCATACAGATGACGGTGTAGATACTTCCATGTTCTTACTGATAGCGGTGCTGATATTTCCATTTTTATACAGGTAGCGGTGTAGATATTTCCATGTTCGTACAGATAGCGGTGTAGATATTTCCATGTTCATCCAGACGGCTGTGTAGACATATCCATGTTCATACAGATGGCGGTGATGATATTTCCATGTTCATACAGATGGCGGTGTAGATATTTCCATGTTCATACAGATAGCGGTGCTGATATTTCCATGTTCATACAGATAGTGGTGTAGATATTTCCATGTTCATCCAGATGGCTGTGTAGACATATCCATGTTCATTCAGATGGCGGTGAAGATATTTCCATGTTGATACAGATAGCGGTGTAGACATTTCCATGTTCATACAGATAGCGGTGTAGATATTTCCATGTTCATACAGATGGCTGTGTAGATATATCCATGTTCATACAGATGGCGGTGAAGATATTTCCATGTTCATAGAGATGGCGGTGTAGATATTTCCATATTCATTCCAATAGCGGTGCTGATATTTCCATGTTTATACAGGTAGCGGAGTAGATATTTCCATGTTTATACAGATAGCGGTGTAGATATTGCCATGTTTATACACATAGCGGTGTAGATATTTCCATGTTTATACAGATAGCGGTGTCGATATCTCCATCTTAATACAGATGGCAGTGTAGATATTTATATGTTCATACAGGCGGCGGTGCAGATATTCCATGTTCATACAGATGGCGGTGTAGTTATTTCCAAATTCATACAGATAGCGGTGTAGTTATTTCCATGTGTAAAGAGATATCTGTGTAGATATTTCCATGTATATGCAGATAGCTGTGTAGATATTTCCATTTTCATGCAGATAGCAGTGTATATATTTCCCTGTTCAAACAGTTAGCGGTGTAGATATTTCCATGTTCATAAAGATAGCTGTGTAGATATTTCCATGTTTATACAGATAGCGGTGAAGGTGTATGCATGTTTACACAGGTAGCGGTGTAGATATTTCCATGTTTATACAGATAGCGGTGAAGATGTATGCATGTTTACACAGATAGCGGTGTAGATATTTCCATGTTCATACTGATAGCGGTGTAGATATTTCCATGTTCATCCAGATGTCTGTGTAGATATATCCATGTTCATACAGATGGCGGTGAATATATTTCCATGTTCATACAGATAGAGGTGTAGTTATTTCCATGTGTAAAGAGATAGCTGTGTAGATATTTCCATGTATATGCAGATAGCTGTGTAGATATTTCCATTTTCATGCAGATAGCGGTTTAGATATTTCCATGTTCAAACAGATAGCGGTGTAGATATTTCCATGTTCATAGAGATAGCGGTGTAGATATTTCCATGTTTATACAGATAGCGGTGAAGATGTATGCATGTTTACACAGATAGCGGTGTAGATATTTCCATGTTCATACAGATAGCGGTGTATATATTTCCATGTTCATACAGATAGCGGTGTAGATATTTCCATGTTCATACAGACAGTGGTGTTGATATTTCCATGTTCATCCAGATGGCTGTGTAGATATATCTATGTTCATACAGATGGTGGTGAAGATATTTCCATGTTCATACAGATATCGGTGTAGATATTTCCATGTTCATACAGATAGCGGTGAAGTTATTTCCATGTTCATACAGATAGCGGTGCTATTTCCATGTTTATACAGGTGGCGGTGTAGATATTTCCATGTTTATACAGGTAGCGGTGTAGATATTTCCATGTTTATACAGATAGCGGTGTAGATATTTCCATATTCATACAGATAGCGTTGTAGTTATTTCCATGTGTAAAGAGATAGCTGTGTAGATATTTCCATGTATATGTAGATAGCAGTGTAGATATTTCCATTTTCATGCAGATAGCGGTGTAGATATTTCCATGTTCATCCAGATGGCTGTGTAGATATATCCATGTTCATACAGATGGCGGTGAAGATATTTCCATGTTCATACAGATAGCGGTGTAGATATTTCCATGTTCATAGAGATAGCGGTGTAGATACTTCCATGTTCATACCGATAGCGGTGCTGATATTTCCATGTTTATACAGGTAGTGGTGTACATATTTCCGTGTTTATACAGATAGTGGTGTAGATATTTCCATGTTGATACAGATAGCGGTGTAGATATTTCCATGTTTATACAGATAGCGGTGTAGATATCTCCTTCTTAATACAGATGTCGGTGTAGATATTTATATGTTCATACAGATGGCGGTGCAGATATTTCCATGTTCATACAGATGGCAGTGTAGATATTTCCATGTTTATAGAGATAGCGGTGTAGTTATTTCCATGTGCAAAGAGATAGCTGTGTAGATATATCAATGTTTATGCAGATAGCTGTGTAGATATTTCCATTTTCATGCAGATAGCGGTGTAGATACTTCCATGTTCAAACAGATAGCGGAATAGGTATTTCCATGTTCATACAGATAGTGATGTAGATATTTCCATGTTTATACAGATGGCGGTGAAGATATTTCCATGTTCATACAGATGACGGTGTAGATACTTCCATGTTCTTACTGATAGCGGTGCTGATATTTCCATGTTTATACAGGTAGCGGTGTAGATATTTCCATGTTCGTACAGATAGCGGTGTAGATATTTCCATGTTCATCCAGACGGCTGTGTAGACATATCCATGTTCATACAGATGGCGGTGATGATATTTCCATGTTCATACAGATGGCGGTGTAGATATTTCCATGTTCATACAGATAGCGGTGCTGATATTTCCATGTTTATACAGGTTGCGGTGTAGATATTTCCATGTTTATACAGATAGCGGTGTAGATATTTCCATGTTCAAACAGATAGCGGTGTAGATATTTCCATGTTCATACAGATAGCGATGTAGATATTTCCATGTTTATACAGATGGCGGTGAAGATATTTCCATGTTCATACAGATGACGGTGTAGATACTTCCATGTTCTTACTGATAGCGGTGCTGATATTTCCATTTTTATACAGGTAGCGGTGTAGATATTTCCATGTTCGTACAGATAGCGGTGTAGATATTTCCATGTTCATCCAGACGGCTGTGTAGACATATCCATGTTCATACAGATGGCGGTGATGATATTTCCATGTTCATACAGATGGCGGTGTAGATATTTCCATGTTCATACAGATAGCGGTGCTGATATTTCCATGTTCATACAGATAGTGGTGTAGATATTTCCATGTTCATCCAGATGGCTGTGTAGACATATCCATGTTCATTCAGATGGCGGTGAAGATATTTCCATGTTGATACAGATAGCGGTGTAGACATTTCCATGTTCATACAGATAGCGGTGTAGATATTTCCATGTTCATACAGATGGCTGTGTAGATATATCCATGTTCATACAGATGGCGGTGAAGATATTTCCATGTTCATAGAGATGGCGGTGTAGATATTTCCATATTCATTCCAATAGCGGTGCTGATATTTCCATGTTTATACAGGTAGCGGAGTAGATATTTCCATGTTTATACAGATAGCGGTGTAGATATTTCCATGTTTATACACATAGCGGTGTAGATATTTCCATGTTTATACAGATAGCGGTGTCGATATCTCCATCTTAATACAGATGGCAGTGTAGATATTTATATGTTCATACAGGCGGCGGTGCAGATATTCCATGTTCATACAGATGGCGGTGTAGTTATTTCCAAATTCATACAGATAGCGGTGTAGTTATTTCCATGTGTAAAGAGATATCTGTGTAGATATTTCCATGTATATGCAGATAGCTGTGTAGATATTTCCATTTTCATGCAGATAGCGGTGTATATATTTCCCTGTTCAAACAGTTAGCGGTGTAGATATTTCCATGTTCATAAAGATAGCTGTGTAGATATTTCCATGTTTATACAGATAGCGGTGAAGGTGTATGCATGTTTACACAGGTAGCGGTGTAGATATTTCCATGTTTATACAGATAGCGGTGAAGATGTATGCATGTTTACACAGATAGCGGTGTAGATATTTCCATGTTCATACTGATAGCGGTGTAGATATTTCCATGTTCATCCAGATGTCTGTGTAGATATATCCATGTTCATACAGATGGCGGTGAATATATTTCCATGTTCATACAGATAGAGGTGTAGTTATTTCCATGTGTAAAGAGATAGCTGTGTAGATATTTCCATGTATATGCAGATAGCTGTGTAGATATTTCCATTTTCATGCAGATAGCGGTTTAGATATTTCCATGTTCAAACAGATAGCGGTGTAGATATTTCCATGTTCATAGAGATAGCGGTGTAGATATTTCCATGTTTATACAGATAGCGGTGAAGGTGTATGCATGTTTACACAGATAGCGGTGTAGATATTTCCATGTTCATACAGATAGCGGTGTAGATATTTCCATGTTCATCCAGATGGCTGTGTAGATATATCCATGTTCATACAGATGGCGGTGAAGATATTTCCATGTTCATACAGATAGCGGTGTAGATATTTCCATGTTCATACAGATAGCGGTGTAGATATTTCCATGTTCATACAGACAGCGGTGTTGATATTTCCATGTTAATCCAGATGGCTGTGTAGATATATCTATGTTCATACAGATGGTGGTGAAGATATTTCCATGTTCATACAGATATCGGTGTAGATATTTCCATGTTCATACAGATAGCGGGGAAGTTATTTCCATGTTCATACAGATAGCGGTGCTATTTCCATGTTTATACAGGTGGCGGTGTAGATATTTCCATGTTTATACAGGTAGCGGTGTAGATATTTCCATGTTTATACAGATAGCGGTGTAGATATTTCCATATTCATACAGATAGCGTTGTAGTTATTTCCATGTGTAAAGAGATAGCTGTGTAGATATTTCCATGTATATGTAGATAGCAGTGTAGATATTTCCATTTTCATGCAGATAGCGGTGTAGATATTTCCATGTTCATCCAGATGGCTGTGTAGATATATCCATGTTCATACAGATGGCGGTGAAGATATTTCCATGTTCATACAGATAGCGGTGTAGATATTTCCATGTTCATAGAGATAGCGGTGTAGATACTTCCATGTTCATACCGATAGCGGTGAAGTTATTTCCATGTTCATACAGATAGCGGTGCTATTTCCATGTTTATACAGGTGGCGGTGTAGATATTTCCATGTTTATACAGGTAGCGGTGTAGATATTTCCATGTTTATACAGATAGCGGTGTAGATATTTCCATATTCATACAGATAGCGTTGTAGTTATTTCCATGTGTAAAGAGATAGCTGTGTAGATATTTCCATGTATATGTAGATAGCAGTGTAGATATTTCCATGTTTATACAGATAGCGGTGTAGATATTTCCATATTCATACAGATAGCGTTGTAGTTATTTCCATGTGTAAAGAGATAGCTGTGTAGATATTTCCATGTATATGTAGATAGCAGTGTAGATATTTCCATTTTCATGCAGATAGCGGTGTAGATATTTCCATGTTCATCCAGATGGCTGTGTAGATATATCCATGTTCATACAGATGGCGGTGAAGATATTTCCATGTTCATACAGATAGCGGTGCTGATATTTCCATGTTTATACAGGTAGTGGTGTACATATTTCCGTGTTTATACAGATAGTGGTGTAGATATTTCCATGTTGATACAGATAGCGGTGTAGATATTTCCATGTTTATACAGATAGCGGTGTAGATATCTCCTTCTTAATACAGATGTCGGTGTAGATATTTATATGTTCATACAGATGGCGGTGCAGATATTTCCATGTTCATACAGATGGCAGTGTAGATATTTCCATGTTTATAGAGATAGCGGTGTAGTTATTTCCATGTGCAAAGAGATAGCTGTGTAGATATATCCATGTTAATGCAGATAGCTGTGTAGATATTTCCATTTTCATGCAGATAGCGGTGTAGATACTTCCATGTTCAAACAGATAGCGGTGTAGATATTTCCATGTTCATACAGATAGTGATGTAGATATTTCCATGTTTATACAGATGGCGGTGAAGATATTTCCATGTTCATACAGATGACGGTGTAGATACTTCCATGTTCTTACTGATAGCGGTGCTGATATTTCCATGTTTATACAGGTAGCGGTGTAGATATTTCCATGTTCGTACAGATAGCGGTGTAGATATTTCCATGTTCATCCAGACGGCTGTGTAGACATATCCATGTTCATACAGATGGCGGTGATGATATTTCCATGTTCATACAGATGGCGGTGTAGATATTTCCATGTTCATACAGATAGCGGTGCTGATATTTCCATGTTTATACAGGTTGCGGTGTAGATATTTCCATGTTTATACAGATAGCGGTGTAGATATTTCCATCTTTATACACATAGCAGTGTAGATATTTCCATGTTTATACAGTTAGCGGTGTAGATATCTCCATCTTAATACAGATGGCAGTGTAGATATTTATATGTTCATACAGATGGCGGTGCAGATATTTCCATGTTCATACAGATGGCGGTGAAGATATTTCCATGTTCATACAGATGACGGTGTAGATACTTCCATGTTCTTACTGATAGCGGTGCTGATATTTCCATGTTTATACAGGTAGCGGTGTAGATATTTCCATGTTTATACAGATAGCGGTGTAGATATTTCCATGTTTATACACATAGCGGTGTAGATATTTCCATGTTTATACAGATAGCGGTGTAGTTATTTCCATGTGTAAAGAGATAGCTGTGTAGCTATTTCCATGTATATGCAGATAGCTGTGTAGATATTTCCATTTTCATGCAGATAGCGGTGTATATATTTCCCTGTTCAAACAGTTAGCGGTGTAGATATTTCCATGTTAATAGAGATAGCGGTGTAGATATTTCCATGTTTATACAGATAGCGGTGAGGATGTATGCATGTTTACACAGATAGCGGTGTAGATATTTCCATGTTCATCCAGATGGCTGTGTAGATATATCCATGTTCATACAGATAGCGGTGTAGATATTTCCATGTTCATACAGATAGCGGTGCAGATATTTCCATGCTCATCCAGATGGCTGTGTAGATATATCCATGTTCATGCAGATGGCGGTGAAGATATTTCTATGTTCATACAGATAGCGGTGTAGATATTTCCATGTTTATACAGATAGCGGTGTGGATATTTCCATGTTCATACAGATAGCGGTGTATGTATTTCCATGTTCATACAGATAGCGGTGTAGATATTTCCATTTTCATGCAGATAGCGGTGTATATATTTCCCTGTTCAAACAGTTAGCGGTGTAGATATTTCCATGTTCATAAAGATAGCGGTGTAGATATTTCCATGTTTATAGAGATAGCGGTGAAGATGTATGCATGTTTACACAGATAGCGGTGTAGATATTTCCATGTTCATCCAGATGGCTGTGTAGGCATATCCATGTTCATACAGATGGCGGTGAAGATATTTCCATGTTCATACAGATGGCTGTGTAGATATATCCATGTTCATACAGATGGCGGTGAAGATATTTCCATGTTCATACAGATGTCGGTGTAGATATTTCCATGTTCATACCGATAGCGGTGCTGATATTTCCATGTTTACAAGGGAGCGGTGTAGATATTTCCATGTTCATACAGATAGTGGTGTAGATATTTCCATGTTTATACACATAGTGGTGTAGATATTTCCATGTTTATACAGATAGCGGTGTAGATATCCCCATCTTAAAACAGATGGCGGTGCAGATATTTATATGTTCATGCAGACGGCGGTGCACATATTACCATGTTCATACAGATGGCGGTGTAGATATTTCCATGTTTATAGAGATAGCGGTGTACGTATTTCCATGTGTAAAGAGATAGCTGTATAGATATTTCCATGTATATGCAGATAGCTGTGTAGATATTTCCATTTTCATGCAGATAGCGGTGTAGATATTTCCATATTCAAACAAATAGCGGTGTAGATATTTCCATGTTCATACAGATAGCAGTGTAGATATTTCCATGTTTATAAAGATAGCGGTGAAGATGTATGCATGTTTACACCGAAAGCGTTGTAGATATTTCCATGTTCATTCAGATAGCGGTGTAGATATTTCCATGTTCATCCAGATGGCTGTGTTGATATATCCATGTTCATACAGATGGCGGTGAGGATATTTCCATGTTCATACAGATAGCGGTGTAGATATTTCCATGTTCAAACAAATAGCGGTGTAGATATTTCCATGTTCATACAGACAGCGGTGCTGATATTTCCTTGTTCATCAAGATGGCTGTGTAGATATATCCATGTTCATACAGATGGCAGTGAAGATATTTCCATGTTCATACAGATATCGGTGTAGATATTTCCAAGTTCATACAGATAGCGCTGTAGATATTTCCATATTCATACAGATAGCGGTTCTGGTATTTCCATGTTTATACAGGTAGCGGTGTAGATATTTCCATGTTCATAGAGATAGCTGTGTAGATATTTCCATGTTCATACAGATAGTGGTGTTGATATTTCCATGTTTATACAGGTAGCCTTGTAGATATTTCCATGTTCATACAGATAGTGGTGTAGATATTTCCATGTTTATACAGATAGCGGTGTAGATATTTCCAAGTTTTTACAGATAGCGGTGTAGATATCTCCATCTTAATACAGATGGCGGTGTAGATATTTATATGTTCATACAGGTGGCGGTGCAGATATTTCCATGTTCATACAGATGGCGGTGTAGATATTTCCATGTTTATAGAGATAGCGGTGTAGTTATTTCCATGTGTAAAGAGATAGCTTTGTAGATATTTCCATGTATATGCAGATACCTGTGTAGATATTTCTATTTTCATGCAGATAGCGGTGTATATATTTCCCTGTTCAAACAGATAGCGGTGTAGATATTTCCATGTTCATACAGATAGCGGTGTAGATATTTCCATGTTTATACAGATAGCGGTGAAGATGTATGCATGTTTACACAGATAGCGGTGTAGATATTTCCATGTTCATACAGATAGCGGTTTAGATATTTCCATGTTCATCCAGATGGCTGTGTAGACATATCCTTGTTAAAACAGATGGCGATGAAGATAATTCCATCTTCATAAAGATAGCGGTGTAGATATTTCCATGTTCAAACAGATAGCGTTGTAGATATTTGCATGTTTATAGAGATAAAGGTGTAGATATTTCCTTGTTTATACAGATAGCGGTGTAGATATTTCCATGTTTACACAGATGGCGGTGAAGACATTTCTATGTTTATACAGATGGAGGTGTAGACATTTCCATCTTTATGCAGATGGCGGTGTAGATATTTTCATGTTCATACAGATGGCGGTGTAGATATTTCCATGTTTATAGAGATGGCGGTGTAGATATTTCTATGTTTATTCAGATAGCGGTGTAGATATTTCCGTGTTTATTCTGATAGCTGTGTAGATATTTCCATCTTTATACAGATGGCTGTGTAGACATTTCCATGTTCATACAGATAGCGGTGTAGATATTTCCATGTTCATACAGATGGCTGTGTAGATATATCCATGTTCATACAGATGGCGGTGAAGATATTTCCAAGTTCATACAGATGGCGGTGTAGATATTTCCATGTTCATACAGATAGCGGTGTAGATATTTCCATGTTCATACCGATAGCGGTGCTGATATTTCCATGTTTATACAGGTAGCGGTGTATATATTTCCGTGTTTATACAGATAGCGGTGTAGATATTTCCATGTTCATACAGATAGTGGTGTAGATATTTCCATGTTTATACAGATGGCGGTGTAGATATTTCCATGTTCATACAGATGGTGGTGAAGATATTTCCATGTTCATACAGATAGCGGTGTAGATATTTCCATGTTCATACATATAGTGGTGTAGATATTTCCATGTTTATACAGATGGCGGTGTAGATATTTCCATGTTTATACAGATAGCGGTGTAGATATTTCCATGTTTATACAGATAGCTATGTAGATATTTCCATGTTTATGCAGATGGCAGTGTAGAAATTTCCATCATTATTCAGATAGAGGTGAAGTTATTTCCATGTTCATACAGAAAGCAGTGTAGATATTTCCATGTTTTTACAGATAGCGGTGTAGGTATTCCCATGTTTATACAGACGGCGGTGTAGATATTTGCATCTTTAGAGAGATCGTGGTGTAGATATTTCCATGCTCATACGGATGATGGTTTAGATATTTCCCTGTTTATAGAGGTGGCAGTGTAGATATTTCCATATTTATAGACATGGCGTTGTAGATATTTCCTTGTTTAAACAGATAGCGGTGTAGATATTTCCATGTTTATAGAGATAGTGGTGTAGATATTTCCATATTCATACACATAGCGGTGTAGATATTTCCATGTTTATACAGATGGCGGTGTAGATATTTCCTTCTTTATACAGATAGCGGTGTAGACATTTCCATGTTATAGAGATAGCGATGTAGATATTTCCATGTTTATACAGATAGGGTTGTACATATTAACATGTTCTTACAGATAGCGGTGTAGATATTTCCATATTTATGCAGATGGCGGTGTAGACATTTCCATGTTTATAGAGATGGCGTTGTAGATATTTCCTTGTTTATACAGAGAGGTGTTTAGATATTTCCAAGTCATAGAGGTAGCGTTGTAGATATTTCCATGTTTATACAGATAGCGGTGTAGATATTACCATCTTCATACAGATAGCGGTGTAGATATTTCCATGTTTATACAGATAGCACTGTAGATATTTCCATGTTTATGCAGATAGCGGTGTAGATATTTCCAAGTGTATACAGATAGCGGTGAAGATTTTTCCATGTTTATTGAGATAGCGGTGTAGAAATTTCCATGTTTATACAGATAGCGGTGTAGCTATTTCCATGTTTGTACAGATAGCACTGTAGATATTTCCATGTTTATTCAGATAGCAGTGTAGATATTTCCTTGTTTATACAGATAGCGCTGTAGATATTTCCATCTTTATACAGGTGGCGGTGTACATATTTCCATGCTAAAACAGAGGGTGCTGTAGACATTCCCATGTTTATAGAGATAGCGGTGTAGATATTTCCATGTTTATACAGATAGCGGGGTAGATATTTCCATGTTTATACAGATATCGGTGTAGATATTGCCATGTTTATAGAGATAGCGGTGTAGATATTTCCATGTTCATACAGATAGCGGTGTAGATATTTCCATGTTCATACAGTGAGCGGTGTAGATATTTCCATCTTCATATGGTTGGCAGTGTAGATATTTCCATGTTCACACAGATATTGGTGTAGATATTTCCATGTTTATAGATATTGCAGTGTAGATATTTCCATGTTTATGAAGATGGCGATGTAGATATTTACATGTTTATTCAGATAGCGGTGTAGATATTTCCATCATTATACAGATAGAGGTGTAGTTATTTCCATGTTTATACAGATGTCGGTGTAGATGTTTCCATCTTTATAGAGATGGCGGTGTAGATAATTCCATGTTCAGACAGATGGAGGTTTAGGTATCTCCATGTTTATAGAGATGACAGTGTAGATATTTCCATGTTTATAAAGATGGAGGTCTGGATATTTCCATGTTTATACACATAGCACTGTAGTTATTTCCATGTTTATAGAGATTGCGGTGTAGATATTTCCATGTTTATTCAGATAGCGGAGTAGATATTTCCATGTTTATACAGATAGTGGGGTAGATATTTCCATGTCCATACAGATAAGGGTGTAGATAATTCCATATTTATATAGATGGCTGTGTAGATATTTCCATGTTCATACAGATAGCGGTGTAGATATTTCCACCTTTATACACATGGCGGTGTAGATATTTCCAAGTTCATTAGATGGCAGTCTATGTATTTCAATCTTTATAGAGATGGCAGTGTAGATATTTCCATGATTATAGAGATAGTGGTGTAGATATTTCCATCTTTTTAGAGATAGCGTTGTAGATATTTCCCTGTTTCACAGATAAGTGTAGATATTTCCATGTTTATACAGAGAGTGGTGTAGATATTTCCGTGTTCATACAGATAGCGGTGTAGATATTTCATGTTCATACAGATAGCGGTGTAGATATTTCCATGGTCATACAGATGTCGGTGTAGATATTTCCATGTTCAGACAGATGGCGGTGTAGATATTTCCATGTTCATACAGATGGCGTGAAGATATTTCAGTGTTCATACAGATGGCTGTGTAGATATTTCCATGTTCATACAGATGACGCTGTAGATATTTCCATGTTCATACAGATGGCTGTGTAGATATTTCCATGTTCATACCGATGGTGGTGTAGATATTTCCATGTTCATACTGATGGCGCTGTAGCTATTTCCATGTTTATACAGATGGCAGTGTAGATATTTCCATGTTTATAGATTTAGTGGTGTAGATATTTCCATGTTTATAGAGTTAGTGGTGTAGATATTTGCATGTTTATACAGATAGCGGTGTAGATATTTCCGTGTTCATACAGATGGCGGTGTAGATATTTCCATGTTTATAGAGATAGTGGTGTAGATATTTCCACATTTATACCGATTGCGGTGTAGATATTTCCATGTTTAAAGAGATGGCGGTGTAGATATTTCCGTGTTTATACAGATCCGGTGAAGGAATTTCCATGTTTATGCAGATAGCAGTGTAGATATTTCCATGTTTATACAGATAGCGGTGTTGATATTTCCATGTTTATACAGATGGCAGTGTAGATAATTCCATGTTTATAGATATAGCGGTGTACATATTTCCATGTTTATACAGATAGCGGCGTAGATATTTCCATGTTTTTGCAGATAGCGGTGTAGATATTTCCATGTTTATACAGAGAGCACTGTAGATATTTAGATGTTTATAGAGATAGCGGTGTAGATATTTCCCTGTTTTACAGATAGCAATGTAGATATTTCCATGTTTATACAGATAGCGGTGCAGATATTTCCATGTTTATAGACATAGCAGTGTAGTTATTTCCAAGTTTATACAGATAACGGTGTATATATTTCCATGTTTATACAGATAGCAGTGTAGATATTTCTGTGTTTATACAGATAGCGGAGTAGTTATTTCCATGTTTACCCAGATAGCGGCGTAGACATTTCCATGTTTACACAGATAGAATTGTAGATATATCCATGTTTATAGAGATGGCCGTGTAGACATTTCCATGTTTATACAGATAGTGGTGAAGATTTTTCCATGTTTATACAGATAGCGGTGTAGATATATCCATCTTTATATGGTTGGCGGTGTAGATATTTCCATGTTCATACAGGTGGCGTTGTAGATATTTCCATGTTTATAGAGATGGCGATCTAGATATTTCCATGTTTACAGAGATAGCAGTGTACTTATTTACATGTTTATAGAGATAGCGGTGTGGATACTTCCATGTTTATACAGATAATGGTGTAGATATTTCCATGTTTATACAGATCACGGTGTAGATATTTCCATGTTTATGCAGATAGCGGTGTAAATATTTTCATGTTTATACAGATAGCCGTTTAGATATTTCCATGTTTATACAGATAGCGCTGTAGATATTTCCATCTTTATACAGATGGCAGTGTAGATATTTCCATGTTTGTACAGAAGGCCGTGTAGATATTTCCATGCTTATACAGATGGCAGTGTAGATATTTCCATGTTTATAGAGATGAAGGTCTAGATATTTCCATGTTTATACAGATAGCGGTGTAGTTATTTCCATGTTTATTGAGATAATATTGTAGATATTTCCATGTTTATACAGATAGCGGGGTAGATATTTCCATGTTCAAATGGATAGCGGTGTAGATATTTCCATGTTCATACAGATAGCAGTGTAGATATTTCCATGTTCATACAGATAGCGGTGTAGATTTTTCCATTTTCATACAGATGGCAGTACACATATTTCCAGGTTCATACACATGGCGGTTAAGATATTTCCATGTTGATACAGAAGGCGGTGTATATATTTCCATGTTGATACAGATGGCGGTGTAGATATTTCCATGTTTATACAGATGACGGTGTAGATATTTCCATGTTTATACAGATGGCGGTGTAGATATTTCCATGTTTACACAGATAGCAGTGTAGATATTTCCATGTTTACACAGATAGCGGTGTAGATATTTCCATGTTCATACAGATAGAGGTGCAGATTTTTCCATGCTCCTACAGATGTCAGTGAAGATACTTCCATGTTGATACAGATGGCGGTGTATATATTTCCATGTTGATACAGATGGCGGTGTAGATAATTCCATCTTCTTACAGATGGCTGTGTAGTTATTTCCATGTTCATGCAGATGGCGGTGTAGATATTTCCATGTTTATACAGATAGCGGTGTATATATTTAAATGTTCAAACAGATAGCGGTGTAGATGTTTCCATGTATACAGAGATGGCGGTGTAGATATTTCCTTCTTTATAGAGATATTGTTGTAAATATTTCCATGTTTATACAGATAGCGGTGTAGATATTTCCATGTTTATACACATAGCGGTGTAGATGTTTCCATGTTTATATAGATAGCGGTGTAGATATCTCCATGTTAATACAGATGGCGGTGTAGATATTTCCATGTTTATACAGATAGCGGTGCAGATATTTCCATGTTTATACAGATAGCTATGTAGATATTTCCATGTTTATGCAGATGGCAGTGTAGAAATTTCCATCATTATACAGATAGAGGTGAAGGTATTTCCATGTTCATACAGAAAGCAGTGTAGATATTTCCATGTTTTTACAGATAGCGGTGTAGGTATTCCCATGTTTATACAGACGGCGGTGTAGATATTTGCATCTTTAGAGAGATCGCGGTGTAGATATTTCCATGCTCATACGGATGATGATTTAGATATTTCCCTGTTTATAGAGGTGGAAGTGTAGATATTTCCATATTTATAGACATGGCGTTGTAGATATTTCCTTGTTTAAACAGATAGCGGTGTAGATATTTTCATGTTTACAGAGATAGTGGTGTAGATATTTCCATGTTCATACAGATGGCGGTGTACATATTTCCATGTTCATACAGATGGCAGTGTAGATATTTCCATCTTTATAGAGATAGCAGTTTAGATACTTGCAATTTTATACCGATGGCACTGTAGATACTTTCATATTCATACACATAGCGGTGTAGATATTTCCATGTTTATACAGATGGCGGTGTAGATATTTCCTTCTTTATACAGATTGCGTTGTAGACATTTACATGTTATAGAGATAGCGATGTAGATATTTCCATGTTTATACAGATAGGGATGTACATATTAACATGTTTTTACTGATAGCGGTGTAGATATTTCCAAATTTATGCAGATGGCGGTGCAGACATTTCCATGTTTATAGAGATGGCATTGTAGATATTTCCTTGTTTATACAGAGAGGTGTTTAGATATTTCCAAGTCATAGAGGTAGCGTTGTAGATATTTCCATGTTTATACAGATAGCGGTGTAGATATTACCATCTTCATACAGATAGCGGTGTAGATATTTCCATGTTTATACAGATAGCACTGTAGATATTTCCATGTTTATGCAGATAGCGGTGTAGATATTTCCATGTTTACACAGATAGCGGTGTAGATATTTCCGTGTTTATACAGATAGCGGTGTAGGTATTTCCATGTTTATACAGATAGCGGTGTAGATATCTCCATCTTAATACAGATGGCAGTGTAGATATTTATATGTTCATACAGATGGCGGTGCAGATATTTCCATGTTCATACAGATGGCGGTGTAGATATTTCCATGTTTATAGAGATAGCGGTGTACTTATTTCCATGTGTAAAGAGATAGCTGTATAGATATTTCCATGTATATGCAGATAACTGTGTAGATATTTCCATTTTCATGCAGATAGCGGTGTAGATATTTCCATGTTCATACAGATAGCGGTGCTGATATTTCCATGTTTATACAGATAGTGGTGTAGATATTTCCATGTTTATACCGATAGCGGTGTAGATATTTCCAAGTTTCTACATAGAGCAGTGTAGATATCTCCATCTTAATACAGATGGCGGTGTAGATATTTCCATGTTCATACAGATAGCAGTGTAGATATTTCCATGTTTATAAAGATAGCGGTGAAGGTGTATGCATGTTTACACTGATAGCGGTGTAGGTATTTCCATGTTCATACAGATAGCGGTGTAGATATTTCCATGTTCATACAGATGGCTGTGTAGATATATCCATGTTCATACAGATGGCTGTGAAGATATTTCCATGTTCATACAGATAGCGGTGTAGATATTTCCATGTTCAAACAGATAGCGGTGTAGATATTTCCTTGTTTATACAGATAGCTGTGTAGATATCTCCATCTTAATACAGATGGCGGTGTAGATATTTATATGTTCATTCAGATGGCGGTGCAGTTGTTTCCATGTTCATACAGATGTCGGTGTAGATATTTCCATGTTCATACAGATGGCGGTGTAGATATTTCCATGTTCATACAGATGGCGTGAAGATATTTCAGTGTTCATACAGATGTCGGTGTAGATATTTCCATGTTCATACTGATGGCGCTGTAGCTATTTCCATGTTTATACAGATGGCAGTGTAGATATTTCCATGTTTATAGATTTAGTGGTGTAGATATTTCCATGTTTATAGAGTTAGTGGTGTAGATATTTGCATGTTTATACAGATAGTGGTGTAGATATTTCCGTGTTCATACAAATGGCGGTGTAGATATTTCCATGTTTATAGAGATAGTGGTGTAGATATTTCCACATTTATACCGATTGCGGTGTAGATATTTCCATGTTTAAAGAGATGGCGGTGTAGATATTTCCGTGTTTATACAGATAGCGGTGAAGGAATTTCCATGTTTATACAGATAGCAGTGTAGATATTTCCATGTTTATACAGATAGCGGTGTTGATATTTCCATATTTATACAGATGGCAGTGTAGATAATTCCATGTTTATAGATATAGCGGTGTACATATCTCCATGTTTATACAGATAGCGGCGTAGATATTTCCAGGTTTTGCAGATAGCGGTGTAGATATTTCCATGTTTATACAGAGAGCACTGTAGATATTTAGATGTTTATAGAGATAGCGGTGTAGATATTTCCCTGTTTTACAGATAGCAATGTAGATATTTCCATGTTTATACAGATAGCGGTGGAGATATTTCCATGTTTATAGACATAGCAGTGTAGTTATTTCCAAGTTTATACAGATAACGGTGTATATATTTCCATGTTTATACAGATAGCAGTGTAGATATTTCTGTGTTTATACAGATAGCGGAGTAGGTATTTCCATGTTTACCCAGATAGCGGGGTAGACATTTCCATGTTTACACAGATAGAATTGTAGATATATCCATGTTTATAGAGATGGCCGTGTAGACATTTCCATGTTTATACAGATAGTGGTGAAGATTTTTCCATGTTTATACAGATAGCAGTGTAGATATCTCCATCTTTATATGGTTGGCGGTGTAGATATTTCCATGTTCATACAGATGGCGTTGTAGATATTTCCATGTTTATAGAGATGGCGATCTAGATATTTCCATGTTTACAGAGATAGCAGTGTACTTATTTACATGTTTATAGAGATAGCGGTGTGGATACTTCCATGTTTATACAGATAATGGTGTAGATATTTCCATGTTTATACAGATCGCGGTGTAGATATTTCCATGTTTATGCAGATAGCGGTGTAAATATTTTCATGTTTATACAGATAGCCGTGTAGATATTTCCATGTTTATACAGATAGCGCTGTAGATATTTCCATCTTTATACAGATGGCGGTGTAGATATTTCCATGTTTGTGCAGAAGGCCGTGTAGATATTTCCATGCTTATACAGATGGCAGTGTAGATATTTCCATGTTTATAGAGATGAAGGTCTAGATATTTCCATGTTTATTGAGATGAAGGTCTAGATATTTCCATGTTTATACAGATAGCGGTGTAGTTATTTCCATGTTTATTGAGATAATATTGTAGATATTTCCATGTTTATACAGATAGCGTGGTAGATATTTCCATGTTCAAATGGATAGCGGTGTAGATATTTCCATGTTCATACAGATAGCGGTGTAGATTTTTCCATTTTCATACAGGTGGCAGTACACATATTTCCAGGTTCATACAGATGGCGGTGAAGATATTTCCATGTTGATACAGATGGCGGTGTATATATTTCCATATTGATACAGATGGCGGTGTAGATAATTCCATCTTCTTACAGATGGCTGTGTAGTTATTTCCATGTTCATGCAGATGGCGGTGTAGATATTTCCATGTTTATACAGATAGCGGTGTATATATTTAAATGTTCAAACAGATAGCGGTGTAGATATTTCCATGTATACAGAGATGGCGGTGTAGATATTTCCTTCTTTATAGAGATATTGTTGTAGGTATTTCCATGTTTATACAGATAGCGGAGTAGATATTGCCATGCTTCTTCAGATAGCGGTGTAGATAGTTCCATGTTTATACAGATGGCAGTGTGGATATTTCCGTGTTTATAGATATAGCGGGGTAGATATTTCAGTGTTTATAGAGATAGCGGAGTAGATATTTCCATGTTTTTACAGATAGCGGTGCAGATATTTCCATGTTTATACAGAGAGCAATGTAGATATTTCCATGTTTATAGAGATAGCGGTGTCAATATTTCCATGTTTACACAGATAGCAGTGAAGATATTTACAAGTTTACACAGATAGCGGTGTAGATATTTCCATCTTTATACAGATAGCGGTGTAGATATTTCCATGTTTATACAGATAGCGTTATAGATATTTCCATGTTTGTAGAGATAGCAGGGTATTTATTTCCATGTTCATACAGATAGCGGTTTAGATATTTCCATGTTCATACCGATAGCGGTGCTGATATTTCCATGTTTATACAGGTAGCGGTGTAGATATTTCGATGTTTATACAGATAGCGGTGTAGATATTTCCATGTTTATACAGATAGCGGTGTAGATATTTCCATGTTTATACACACAGCGGTGTAGTTATCTCCTTCTTAATACAGATGGCAGTGTAGATATTTATATGTTCATACAGATGGCGGTGCAGATATTTCCATGTTCATACAGATGGCGGTGTAGATATTTCCATGTTTATAGAGATAGCGGTGTAGATATTTCCATGTGTATAGAGATAGCTGTGTAGATATTTCCATGTATATGCAGATAGCTGTGTAGATATTTCCATTTTCATGCAGACAGCGTTGTAGATATTTCCATGTTCAAACAGACAGCGGTGTAGATATTTCCATGTTCATACCGATAGCGGTGCTGATATTTCCATGTTTATACAGATCGCGGTGTAGATATTTCCATGTTTATGCAGATAGCGGTGTAAATATTTTCATGTTTATACAGATAGCGGTGTAGATATTTCCATGTTTATACAGATAGCGCTGTAGATATTTCCATCTTTATACAGATGGCGGTGTAGATATTCCCATGTTTGTACAGAAGTCCGTGTAGATATTTCCATGCTTATACAGATGGCAGTGTAGATATTTCCATGTTTATAGAGATGAAGGTCTAGATATTTCCATGTTTATACAGATAGCGGTGTAGTTATTTTCATGTTTATTGAGATAATATTGTAGATATTTCCATGTTTATACAGATAGCGGGGTAGATATTTCCATGTTCAAATGGATAGTGGTGTAGATATTTCCATGTTCATACAGATAGTAGTGTAGATATTTCCATGTTCATACAGATAGCGGTGTAGATTTTTCCATTTTCATACAGGTGGCAGTACACATATTTCCAGGTTCATACAGATGGCGGTGAAGATATTTCCATGTTGATACAGAAGGCGGTGTATATATTTCCATGTTGATACAGATGGCGGTGTAGATAATTCCATGTTCTTACAGATGGCGGTGTAGATATTTACATGTTTATACAGATAGCGGTGAAGATATTTGCATGTTTATTCAAAGAGCAGTGTAGTCATTTCCAAGTTTTTACCGATAGCGGTGTAGATATTTCCATGTTTATAGAGATAGCAGTCTAGTTATTTCCATGTTTAAGCAGATAACAGTGTAGATATTTCCATGTTTATGCAGATAGAGGTGTAGATATTTCTGTGTTTATACAGATAACATTGTAGATATTTACATGATCATACAGATAGCGGTGTAAATAATTCCATTTTGATACAGATGGCGGTGTAGGTATTTCCATGTTTATACAGATGGCGGTGTAGATATTTCCATGTTTATACAGATGGCGGTGTAGATATTTCCATGTTTACAGAGATAGCGGTGTAGATATTTCCATGTTTACACAGATAGCGGTGTAGATATTTCCATGTTTATACAGATAGCAGTGTAGATATTTCCATGTTTATTCAGATAGCGGTGTAGATATTTCCATGTTTATATAGATAGCGGTGAAGATATTTCCCTGTTTTACAGATAGCCGTGTAGATATTTCCATGTTCATACAGATAGAGGTGCAGATTTTTCCATGCTCCTACAGATGTCGGTGAAGATATTTCCATGTTGATACAGATGGCGGTGTATATATTTCCATGTTGATACAGATGGCGGTGTAGATAATTCCATCTTCTTACAGATGGCTGTGTAGTTATTTCCATGTTCATGCAGATGGCTGTGTAGATATTTCCATGTTTATACAGATAGCGGTGTATATATTTAAATGTTCAAACAGATAGCGGTGTAGATATTTCCATGTATACAGAGATGGCGGTGTAGATATTTCCTTCTTTATAGAGATATTGTTGTAGGTATTTCCATGTTTATACAGATAGCGGAGTAGATATTGCCATGCTTCTACAGATAGCGGTGTAGATAGTTCCATGTTTATACAGATGGCAGTGTGGATATTTCCACGTTTATAGATATAGCGGGGTAGATATTTCAGTGTTTATAGAGATAGCGGAGTAGATATTTCCATGTTTTTACAGATAGCGGTGCAGATATTTCCATGTTTATACAGAGAGCAATGTAGATATTTCCATGTTTATAGAGATAGCGGTGTCAATATTTCCATGTTTACACAGATAGCAGTGAACATATTTACAAGTTTATACAGATAGCGGTGTAGATATTTCCATCTTTATACAGATAGCGGTGTAGATATTTCCATGTTTATACAGATAGCGTTATAGATATTTCCATGTTTGTAGAGATAGCAGGGTATTTATTTCCATGTTCATACAGACAGCGGTGTAGATATTT
Organism: Gorilla gorilla gorilla; assembly: GCF_029281585.2. Classification (NCBI taxonomy): domain Eukaryota; kingdom Metazoa; phylum Chordata; class Mammalia; order Primates; family Hominidae; genus Gorilla; species Gorilla gorilla. The sequence continues at coordinate 2,058,943 of NC_073244.2, read as the reverse complement.
CCATGTTCATACCGATAGCGGTGCTGATATTTCCATGTTTATACAGGTAGCGGTGTAGATATTTCCATGTTTATACAGATAGCGGTGTAGATATTTCCATGTTTATACAGATAGCGGTGTAGATATTTCCATGTTTATACAGACAGCGGTGTAGTTATCTCCTTCTTAATACAGATGGCGGTGTAGATATTTATATGTTCATACAGATGGCGGTGCAGATATTTCCATGTTCATACAGATGGCGGTGTAGATATTTCCATGTTCATAGAGATAGCGGTGTAGTTATTTCCATGTGTATAGAGATAGATGTGTAGATATTTCCAAGTATATGCAGATAGCTGTGTAGATATTTCCATTTTCATGCAGACAGCGTTGTAGATATTTCCATGTTCAAACAGATAGCGGTGTAGATATTTCTATGTTCGTACAGATAGCGGTGTAGATACTTCCATGTTCATACAGATAGCGGTGTAGATATTTCCATGTTCATACAGATAGCGGTGTAGATATTTCCATGTTCATACAGATAGCGGTGCTGATATTTCCATGTTCATACAGATAGCGGTGCTATTTCCATGTTTATACAGGTAGCGGTGTAGATATTTCCATGTTTATACAGATAGCGGTGTAGATATTTCCAAGTTTTTACAGGTAGCGGTGTAGATATCTCCATCTAAATACAGATGGCGGTGTAGATATTTATATGTTCATACAGATGGCGGTGCAGATATTTCCAGGTTCATACAGATGGCGGTGTAGATATTTCCATGTTTATAGTGATAGCGGTGTAGTTATTTCCATGTGTAAAGAGATAGCTTTGTAGATGTTTCCATGTATATGCAGATAACTGTGTAGATATTTCTATTTTCATGCAGATAGCGGTTTAGATATTTCCAAGTTCAAACAGATAGCGGTGTAGATACTTCCATGTTCATACAGATAGCGGTGTAGATATTTTCATGTTTATACAGATGGCGGTGAAGATGTATGCATGTTTACACAGATAGCGGTGTAGATATTTCCATGTTCATACAGATAGCGGTGTAGATATTTCCATGTTCATCCACATGGCTGTGTAGACATATCCATGTTAAAACTGATGGCGGTGAAGATATTTCCATGTTCATAAAGATAGCGGTGTAGATATTTCAATGTTCATACAGATAGCGGTTTAGATATTTCCATGTTCATACCGATAGCGGTGCTGATATTTCCATGTTTATACAGGTAGCGGTGTAGATATTTCCATGTTTATACAGAAAGCGGTGTAGATATTTCCATGTTTATACAGATAGCAGTGTAGATATTTCCATGTTTATACTGATAGCGGTGTAGTTATCTCCTTCTTAATACAGATGGCAGTGTAGATATTTATATGTTCATACAGATGGCGGTGCAGATATTTCCATGTTCATACAGATGGCGGTGTAGATATTTCCATGTTTATAGAGATAGCGGTGTAGTTATTTCCATGTGTAAAGAGATAGCTTTGTAGATATTTCCATGTATATGCAGATAGCTGTGTAGATATTTCGATTTTCATGCAGACTGCAGTGTAGTTATTTCCATGTCCAAACAGATAGCGGTGCAGATATTTCCATGTTTATACAGAGAGCATTGTAGATATTTCCATGTTTATGGAGATAGCGGTGTCAATATTTCCATGTTTACACAGATAGCAGTGAAGATATTTACAAGTTTATACAGATAGCGGTGTAGATATTTCCATCTTTATACAGATAGCGGTGTAGATATTTCCATGTTTATACAGATAGCGTTATAGATATTTCCATGTTTGTAGAGATAGCAGGGTATTTATTTCCATGTTCATACAGATAGCGGTGTAGATATTTCCATGTTCATACCGATAGCGGTGCTGATATTTCCATGTTTATACAGGTAGCGGTGTAGATATTTCCATGTTTATTCAGATAGCGGTGTAGATATTTCCATGTTTATACAGATAGCGGTGTAGATATTTCCATGTTTATACAGATAGCGGTGTAGTTATCTCCTTCGTAATACAGATGGCGGTGTAGATATTTATATGTTCATACAGATGGCGGTGCAGATATTTCCATGTTCATACAGATGGCGGTGTAGATATTTCCATGTTTATAGAGATAGCGGTGTAGTTATTTCCATGTGTAAAGAGATAGCTGTGTAGATATTTCCATGTATATGCAGATAGCTGTGTAGATATTTCCATTTTCATGCAGACAGCGGTGTAGATATTTCCATGTTCAAACAGATAGCGGTGTAGATATTTCTATGTTCGTACAGATAGCGGTGTAGATATTTCCATGTTCATACAGATAGCGGTTTAGATATTTCCATGTTCATACAGATAGCGGTGTAGATATTTCCATGTTCATACAGATAGCGATGCTGATATTTCCATGTTCGTACAGATAGCGGTGCTGATATTTCCATGTTTATACAGGTAGCGGTGTAGATATTTCCATGTTTATACAGATAGTGGTGTAGATGTTTCCATGTTTATACAGATAGCGGTGTAGATATTTCCAAGTTTTTACAGATAGCGGTGTAGATATCTCCATCTTAATACAGATGGCGGTGTAGATATTTATATGTTCATACAGATGGCGGTGCAGATATTTCCATGTTCATACAGATGGCGGTGTAGATATTTCCATGTTTATAGAGATAGCGGTGTAGTTATTTCCATGTGTAAAGAGATAGCTTTGTAGATATTTCCATGTATTTTCAGATACCTGTGTAGATATTTCTATTTTCATGCAGATAGCCGTTTAGATATTTCCATGTTCAAACAGATAGCGGTGTAGATATTTCCATGTTCATACAGATAGCGGTGTAGATATTTCCATGTTTATACAGATGGCGGTGAAGATGTATGCATGTTTACACCGATAGCGGTGTAGATATTTCCATGTTCATACAGATAGCGGTGTAGATATTTCCATGTTCATCCAGATGGCTTTGTAGACGTATCCATGTTAAAACAGATGGCGGTGAAGATATTTCCATGTTCATACAGATAGCGGTGTAGATATTCCCATGTTCATACAGATGGCGGTGTAGATATTTCCATGTTCATACAGATGGCTGTGTAGATATATCCATGTTCATGCAGATAGCGGTGCTGATATTTCCATGTTTATACAGGTAGCGGTGTAGATATTTCCATGTTTATACAGATAGCGGTGTAGATATTTCCATGTTTATACAGATAGCGGTGTAGATATTTCCATGTTTCTACAGACAGCGGTGTAGTTATCTCCTTCTTAATACAGATGGCGGTGTAGATATTTATATGTTCATACAGATGGCGGTGCAGATATTTCCATGTTCATACAGATGGCGGTGTAGATATTTCCATGTTTATACAGATAGCGGAGTAGATATTGCCATGCTTGTACAGATAGCGGTATAGATAGTTCCATGTTTATACAGATGGCAGTGAGGATATTTCCATGTTTATAGATATAGCGGGGTAGATATTTCAGTGTTTATAGAGATAGCGGTGTAGATATTTCCATGTTTTTACAGATAGCGGTGCAGATATTTCCATGTTTATATAGAGAGCAATGTAGTTATTTCCATGTTTATAGAGATAGCGGTGTCAATATTTCCATGTTTACACAGATAGCAGTGAAGATATTTACAAGTTTATACAGATAGCGGTGTAGATATTTCATCTTTATACAGATAGCGGTGTAGATATTTCCATGTTTATACAGATAGCGTTATAGATATTTCCATGTTTGTAGAGATAGCAGGGTATTTATTTCCATGTTCATATAGATATCGGTGTAGATATTTCCATGTTCATACCGATAGCGGTGCTGATATTTCCATGTTTATACAGGTAGCGGTGTAGATATTTCCATGTTTATTCAGATAGCGGTGTAGATATTTCCATGTTTATACAGATAGCGGTGTAGATATTTCCATGTTTATACAGATAGCGGTGTAGTTATCTCCTTCGTAATACAGATGGCGGTGTAGATATTTATATGTTCATACAGATGACGGTGCAGATATTTCCATGTTCATACAGATGGCGGTGTAGATATTTCCATGTTTATAGAGATAGCGGTGTAGTTATTTCCATGTGTAAAGAGATAGCTGTGTAGATATTTCCATGTATATGCAGATAGCTGTGTAGATATTTCCATTTTCATGCAGATAGCGGTGTAGATATTTCCATGTTCAAAGAGATAGCGGTGTAGATATTTCTATGTTCATACAGATAGCGGTGTAGATATTTCTATGTTCATACAGATAGCTGTGTAGATATTTCCATGTTTATCCAGATGGCTGTGTAGATATATCCATGTTCATACAGATGGCAGTGAAGATATTTCCATGTTCATACAGATTGTGGTGTAGATATTTCCATGTTCATACAGATAGCGGTGTAGCTATTTCCATGTTCATACAGATAGCGGTGTAGATATTTCCATTTTCAAGCAGATAGCGGTGTATATATTTCCATGTTCAAACAGTTAGCGGTGTAGATATTTCCATGTTCATAAAGATAGAGGTGTAGATATTTCCAAGTTTATACAGATAGCGGTGAAAATGTATGCATGTTTACACAGATAGCGGTGTAGATATTTCCATGTTCCTCCAGATGGCTGTGTAGATATATCCATGTTCATACAGATGGCGGTGAAGATATTTCCATGTTCATACAGATAGCGGTGTAGATATTTCCATGTTCATACAGATAGCGGTGTAGATATTTCCATGTTCATACAGATAGCGGTGTATGTATTTCCATGTTCATACAGATAGCGGTGTAGATATTTCCATGTTAATCCAGATGGCTGTGTAGATATTTCCATGTTCATACAGATAGCGGTGTAGATATTTCCATGTTCATACAGATAGCGGTGTAGATATTTCCATGTTCATCCAGATGGCGGTGAAGATATTTCCATCTACATACAGATAGCGGTGTAGATATTTCCATGTTCATACAGATAGCCGTGTAGATATTGCCATGTTCAAACCGATAGCGGTGCTGATACTTCCGTGTTTATACAGGTAGCGGTGTACATATTTCCGTGTTTATACAGATGGCTGTGTAGATAAATCCATGTTCATACAGATGGAGGTTTAGATATTTCCATGTTCATCCAGATGGCTGTGTAGATATATCCATGTTCATACAGATGGCGGAGAAGATATTTCCATGTTCATACAGATGGCGGTGTAGATATTTCCATGTTCATACAGATAGCGGTGTAGATATTTCAATGTTCATACAGATAGCGGAGTAGATATTTCCATGTTCATACAGATAGCGGTGTATGTATTTCCATGTTCATACAGATATCGGTGTAGATATTTCCATTTTTATGCAGATAGCAGTGTATATATTTCCCTGTTCAAACAGTTAGCGGTTTAGATATCTCCATGTTCATAAAGATAGCGGTGTAGATATTTCCATGTTTATACAGATAGCTGTGAAAATGTATGCATGTTTACACAGATAGCGGTGTGGATATTTCCATGTTCATCCAGAATGCTGTGTAGATATATCCATGTTCATACAGATGGCGGTGAGGATATTTCCATGTTCATACAGATAGCAGTGTAGATATTTCCATGTTCATACAGAAAGCGGTGTAGATATTTCCATGTTCAAACAGATAGCGGTGTATGTATTTCCATGTTCATACAGTTAGCGGTGTATATATTTCCATTTTCAAGCAGATAGCGGTGTATATACTTCCTTGTTCAAACAGTTAGCGGTGTAGATATTTCCATGTTCATAAAGATAGCGGTGTAGATATTTCCATGTTTATACAGATAGCGGTGAAAATGTAGGCATGTTTACGCTGATAGCGGTGTAGATATTTCCATGTTCATCCAGATGGCTGTGTAGATATATCCATGTTCATATAGATGGCGGTGAGAATATTCCCATGTTCATACTGATAGCGGTGTAGATATTTCCATGTGCATACAGAAAGCGGTGTAGATATTTCCATGTTCATACAGATAGCGGTGTAGATATTTCCATGTTCATCCAGTTGGCTGTGTAGATATTTCCATGTTCATACAGATAGCGGTGTAGATATATCCATGTTCATACAGATAGCGGTGTAGATATTTCCATGTTCATACAGATGGCAGTGTAGATATTTCCATTTTCATACAGATAGCGGTGTAGTTATTTCCATGTGTAAAGAGATACCTGTGTAGATATTTCCATGTATATGCAGATAGCTGTGTAGCAATTTCCATTTTCATGCAGACAGCGGTGTATATATTTCCCTGTTCAAACAGATAGCGGTGTAGATATTTCCATGTTCATACAGATGGTGGTGTAGATATTTCCATGTTCATACAGATAGCGGTGTATATATTTCCATGTTCATACAGATAGCGGTGTAGATATTTCCATGTTCATACAGATAGCGGTGTATGTATTTCCATGTTCATACAGATAGCGGTGTAGATATTTCCATTTTCATGCAGATAGCTGTGTATATATTTCCCTGTTCAAACAGATATCGGTTTAGATATTTCCATGTTCATAAAGATAGCGGTGTAGATATTTCCATGTTTATACAGATAGCGGTGAAGATGTATGCATGTTTACACAGATAGCCGTGTACATATTTCCATGTTCATCCAGATGGCTGTGTAGATATATCCATGTTCATACAGATGGCGGTGAAGATATTTCCATGTTCATACAGATAGTGGTGTAGATATTTCCATGTTCATACAGGTAGCGGTGTAGATATTTCCATGTTCATACAGATAGCGGTGCTGAGATTTCCATGTTCATACAGGTAGCGGTGTAGATATTTCCATGTTTATACAGATAGCGGTGTAGATATTTCCATGTTTGTACAGATAGCGGTGTAGATATTTCCATGTTGATACAGATAGCGGTGTAGATATCTCCATCTTAATACAGATGGCGGTGTAGATATTTATATGTTCATACTGATGGCGGTGCAGATATTTCCATGTTCATACAGATGGCGGTGTAGATATTTCCATGTTCATACAGATAGCGTTGTAGTTATTTCCATGTGTAAAGAGATACCTGTGTAGATATTTCCATGTATATGCAGATAGCTGTGTAGCAATTTCCATTTTCATGCAGACAGCGGTGTATATATTTCCCTGTTCAAACAGATAGTGGTGTAGATATTTCCATGTTCATACAGATAGCGGTGTAGATATTTCCATGTTCATACAGATAGCGGTGCTGATATTTCCATGTTTTTACATGTAGCGGTGAATCTATTTCCATGTTTATACAGATAGCGGTGTAGATATTTCCATGTTTATACAGAAAGCGGTGTTGATATTTCCATGTTTATACTGATAGCGGTGTAGATATCTCCATTTTAATACAGATGGCGGTGTAGATATTTATATGTTCATACAGATGGCGGTTCAGATATTTCCATTTTCATACAGATGGCGGTGTAGATATTTCCATGTTCATACAGATAGCGGTTTAGTTATTTCCATGTGTAAAGAGATAGCCGTGTAGATATTTCCATGTATTTGCAGATAGCTGTGTAGATATTTCCATTTTCATGCAGATAGCGGTGTATATATTTCCCTGTTCAAACAGTTAGCGGTGTAGATATTTCCATGTTCATAAAGATAGCAGTGTAGATATTTCCATGTTTATACAGATAGCGGTGAAGATGTATGCATGTTTACACAGATAGCGGTGTAGATATTTCCATGTTCATCCAGATGGCTGTGTAGATATATCCATGTTCATACAGATAGCGGTGTAGATATTTCCATGGTCATACAGATAGCGGTGCAGATATTTCCATGTTCATCCAGATGGCTCTGTAGATATATCCATGTTCATACAGATGGCGGTGAAGATATTTCCATGTTCATACAGATGGCGGTGTAGATATTTCCATGTTCATACAGAAAGCGGTGTAGATATTTCCATGTTCAAACAGATAGCGGTGTATGTATTTCCATGTTCATACAGATAGCGGTGTAGATATTTCCATTTTCAAGCAGATAGCGGTGTATATATTTCGATGTTCAAACAGTTAGCAGTGTAGATATTTAGATGTTCATAAAGATAGCGGTGTAGATAATTCCATGTTTATACAGATAGCGGTGAAAATGTATGCATGTTTACACAGATAGCGGTGTAGATATTTCCATGTTCATCCAGATGGCTGTGTAGATATATCCATGTTCATACAGATGGCGATGAAGATATTTCCATGTTCATACAGATAGCGGTGTGGATATTTCCATGTTCATACAGATAGCGGTGTATATATTTCCATTTTCAAGCAGATAGCGGTGTATATACTTCCATGTTCAAACAGTTAGCGGTGTAGATATTTCCATGTTCATAAAGATACCGGTGTAGATATTTCCATGTTTATGCAGATAGCGGTGAAAATGTAGGCATGTTTACACAGATAGCGGTGTAGATATTTCCATGTTCATCCAGATGGCTGTGTAGATATATCCATGTTCATATAGATGGCGGTGAAAATATTTCCATGTTCATACAGATAGCGTTGTAGATATTTCCATTTGCATACAAATAGCGGTGTAGATATTTCCATGTTCATACAGATAGCGGTGTAGATATTTCCATGTTCATACAGATAGCGGTGTACATATTTCCATGTTCATACAGATGGCGGTGTAGATATTAACATTTTCATACAGATAGCGGTGTAGTTATTTCCATGTGTAAAGAGATACCTGTGTAGATATTTCCATGTATATGCAGATAGCTGTGTAGCAATTTTCATTTTCATGCAGACAGCGGTGTATATATTTCCCTGTTCAAACAGATAGCGGTGTAGATATTTCCATGTTCATACAGATAGCGGTGTAGATATTTCTATGTTCATACAGATAGCGGTGTATGTATTTCCATGTTCATACAGATAGCGGTGTAGATATTTCCATGTTTATCCAGATGGCTGTGTAGATATTTCCATGTTCATACAGATAGCGGTGTAGATATTTCCATGTTCATACAGATAGCGCTGTAGATATTTCCATGTTCATCCACATGGCTGCGTAGATATATCCATGTTCATACAGATTGCGGTGAAGATATTTCCATGTAAATACAGATAGCGGTGTAGATATTTCCATGTTCATACAGATAGCCGTGTAGATATTGCCATGTTCATACCGATAGCGTTGCTGATACTTCCATGTTTATACAGGTAGCGGTGTACATAATTCCGTGTTTATACAGATGGCTGTGTAGATATATCCATGTTCATACAGATGGCGGTTTAGATATTTCCATGTTCATCCAGATGGCTGTGTAGATATATCCATGTTCATACAGATGGCGGAGAAGATATTTCCATGTTCATACAGATGGCGGTGTAGATATTTCCATGTTCATACAGATAGCGGTGTAGATATTTCCATGTGCATACAGATAGCGGTGTAGATATTTCCATGTTCATACAGATAGCGGTGTAGATATTTCCATGTTCATCCAGATGGCTGTGTAGATATTTCCATGTTCATACAGATAGCGGTGTAGATATTTCCATGTTCACACAGATAGCGGTGTAGATATTTCCATGTTCATACAGATGGCGGTTTAGATATTTCCATGTTCATCCAGATGGCTGTGTAGATATATCCATGTTCATACAGATGGCGGAGAAGATATTTCCATGTTCATACAGATGGCGGTGTAGATATTTCCATGTTCATACAGATAGCGGTGTAGATATTTCAATGTTCATACAGATAGCGGAGTAGATATTTCCATGTTCATACAGATAGCGGTGTATGTATTTCCATGTTCATACAGATATCGGTGTAGATATTTCCATTTTTATGCAGATAGCAGTGTATATATTTCCCTGTTCAAACAGTTAGCGGTTTAGATATCTCCATGTTCATAAAGATAGCGGTGTAGATATTTCCATGTTTATACAGATAGCTGTGAAAATGTATGCATGTTTACACAGATAGCGGTGTGGATATTTCCATGTTCATCCAGAATGCTGTGTAGATATATCCATGTTCATACAGATGGCGGTGAGGATATTTCCATGTTCATACAGATAGCAGTGTAGATATTTCCATGTTCATACAGAAAGCGGTGTAGATATTTCCATGTTCAAACAGATAGCGGTGTATGTATTTCCATGTTCATACAGTTAGCGGTGTATATATTTCCATTTTCAAGCAGATAGCGGTGTATATACTTCCTTGTTCAAACAGTTAGCGGTGTAGATATTTCCATGTTCATAAAGATAGCGGTGTAGATATTTCCATGTTTATACAGATAGCGGTGAAAATGTAGGCATGTTTACGCAGATAGCGGTGTAGATATTTCCATGTTCATCCAGATGGCTGTGTAGATATATCCATGTTCATATAGATGGCGGTGAGAATATTCCCATGTTCATACTGATAGCGGTGTAGATATTTCCATGTGCATACAGAAAGCGGTGTAGATATTTCCATGTTCATACAGATAGCGGTGTAGATATTTCCATGTTCATCCAGTTGGCTGTGTAGATATTTCCATGTTCATACAGATAGCGGTGTAGATATATCCATGTTCATACAGATAGCGGTGTAGATATTTCCATGTTCATACAGATGGCAGTGTAGATATTTCCATTTTCATACAGATAGCGGTGTAGTTATTTCCATGTGTAAAGAGATACCTGTGTAGATATTTCCATGTATATGCAGATAGCTGTGTAGCAATTTCCATTTTCATGCAGACAGCGGTGTATATATTTCCCTGTTCAAACAGATAGCGGTGTAGATATTTCCATGTTCATACAGATGGTGGTGTAGATATTTCCATGTTCATACAGATAGCGGTGTATATATTTCCATGTTCATACAGATAGCGGTGTAGATATTTCCATGTTCATACAGATAGCGGTGTATGTATTTCCATGTTCATACAGATAGCGGTGTAGATATTTCCATTTTCATGCAGATAGCTGTGTATATATTTCCCTGTTCAAACAGATATCGGTTTAGATATTTCCATGTTCATAAAGATAGCGGTGTAGATATTTCCATGTTTATACAGATAGCGGTGAAGATGTATGCATGTTTACACAGATAGCCGTGTACATATTTCCATGTTCATCCAGATGGCTGTGTAGATATATCCATGTTCATACAGATGGCGGTGAAGATATTTCCATGTTCATACAGATAGTGGTGTAGATATTTCCATGTTCATACAGGTAGCGGTGTAGATATTTCCATGTTCATACAGATAGCGGTGCTGAGATTTCCATGTTCATACAGGTAGCGGTGTAGATATTTCCATGTTTATACAGATAGCGGTGTAGATATTTCCATGTTTGTACAGATAGCGGTGTAGATATTTCCATGTTGATACAGATAGCGGTGTAGATATCTCCATCTTAATACAGATGGCGGTGTAGATATTTATATGTTCATACTGATGGCGGTGCAGATATTTCCATGTTCATACAGATGGCGGTGTAGATATTTCCATGTTCATACAGATAGCGTTGTAGTTATTTCCATGTGTAAAGAGATACCTGTGTAGATATTTCCATGTATATGCAGATAGCTGTGTAGCAATTTCCATTTTCATGCAGACAGCGGTGTATATATTTCCCTGTTCAAACAGATAGTGGTGTAGATATTTCCATGTTCATACAGATAGCGGTGTAGATATTTCCATGTTCATACAGATAGCGGTGCTGATATTTCCATGTTTTTACATGTAGCGGTGAAGCTATTTCCATGTTTATACAGATAGCGGTGTAGATATTTCCATGTTTATACAGAAAGCGGTGTTGATATTTCCATGTTTATACTGATAGCGGTGTAGATATCTCCATTTTAATACAGATGGCGGTGTAGATATTTATATGTTCATACAGATGGCGGTTCAGATATTTCCATTTTCATACAGATGGCGGTGTAGATATTTCCATGTTCATACAGATAGCGGTTTAGTTATTTCCATGTGTAAAGAGATAGCTGTGTAGATATTTCCATGTATTTGCAGATAGCTGTGTAGATATTTCCATTTTCATGCAGATAGTGTTTTAGATATTTCCATGTTCAAACAGATAGCGGTGTAGATATTTCCATGTTTATACAGGTAGCGGTGTAGATATTTCCATGTTTATACAGATAGCGGTGTAGATATTTCCAAGTTTTTACAGGTAGCGGTGTAGATATCTCCATCTAAATACAGATGGCGGTGTAGATATTTATATGTTCATACAGATGGCGGTGCAGATATTTCCAGGTTCATACAGATGGCGGTGTAGATATTTCCATGTTTATAGTGATAGCGGTGTAGTTATTTCCATGTGTAAAGAGATAGCTTTGTAGATGTTTCCATGTATATGCAGATAACTGTGTAGATATTTCTATTTTCATGCAGATAGCGGTTTAGATATTTCCAAGTTCAAACAGATAGCGGTGTAGATACTTCCATGTTCATACAGATAGCGGTGTAGATATTTTCATGTTTATACAGATGGCGGTGAAGATGTATGCATGTTTACACAGATAGCGGTGTAGATATTTCCATGTTCATACAGATAGCGGTGTAGATATTTCCATGTTCATCCACATGGCTGTGTAGACATATCCATGTTAAAACTGATGGCGGTGAAGATATTTCCATGTTCATAAAGATAGCGGTGTAGATATTTCAATGTTCATACAGATAGCGGTGTAGATATTTCCATGTTCATACCGATAGCGGTGCTGATATTTCCATGTTTATACAGGTAGCGGTGTAGATATTTCCATGTTTATACAGAAAGCGGTGTAGATATTTCCATGTTTATACAGATAGCAGTGTAGATATTTCCATGTTTATACTGATAGCGGTGTAGTTATCTCCTTCTTAATACAGATGGCAGTGTAGATATTTATATGTTCATACAGATGGCGGTGCAGATATTTCCATGTTCATACAGATGGCGGTGTAGATATTTCCATGTTTATAGAGATAGCGGTGTAGTTATTTCCATGTGTAAAGAGATAGCTTTGTAGATATTTCCATGTATATGCAGATAGCTGTGTAGATATTTCGATTTTCATGCAGACTGCAGTGTAGTTATTTCCATGTCCAAACAGATAGCGGTGCAGATATTTCCATGTTTATACAGAGAGCATTGTAGATATTTCCATGTTTATGGAGATAGCGGTGTCAATATTTCCATGTTTACACAGATAGCAGTGAAGATATTTACAAGTTTATACAGATAGCGGTGTAGATATTTCCATCTTTATACAGATAGCGGTGTAGATATTTCCATGTTTATACAGATAGCGTTATAGATATTTCCATGTTTGTAGAGATAGCAGGGTATTTATTTCCATGTTCATACAGATAGCGGTGTAGATATTTCCATGTTCATACCGATAGCGGTGCTGATATTTCCATGTTTATACAGGTAGCGGTGTAGATATTTCCATGTTTATTCAGATAGCGGTGTAGATATTTCCATGTTTATACAGATAGCGGTGTAGATATTTCCATGTTTATACAGATAGCGGTGTAGTTATCTCCTTCGTAATACAGATGGCGGTGTAGATATTTATATGTTCATACAGATGGCGGTGCAGATATTTCCATGTTCATACAGATGGCGGTGTAGATATTTCCATGTTTATAGAGATAGCGGTGTAGTTATTTCCATGTGTAAAGAGATAGCTGTGTAGATATTTCCATGTATATGCAGATAGCTGTGTAGATATTTCCATTTTCATGCAGACAGCGGTGTAGATATTTCCATGTTCAAACAGATAGCGGTGTAGATATTTCTATGTTCGTACAGATAGCGGTGTAGATATTTCCATGTTCATACAGATAGCGGTTTAGATATTTCCATGTTCATACAGATAGCGGTGTAGATATTTCCATGTTCATACAGATAGCGATGCTGATATTTCCATGTTCGTACAGATAGCGGTGCTGATATTTCCATGTTTATACAGGTAGCGGTGTAGATATTTCCATGTTTATACAGATAGTGGTGTAGATGTTTCCATGTTTATACAGATAGCGGTGTAGATATTTCCATGTTTATACAGATAGTGGTGTAGATGTTTCCATGTTTATACAGATAGCGGTGTAGATATTTCCAAGTTTTTACAGATAGCGGTGTAGATATCTCCATCTTAATACAGATGGCGGTGTAGATATTTATATGTTCATACAGATGGCGGTGCAGATATTTCCATGTTCATACAGATGGCGGTGTAGATATTTCCATGTTTATAGAGATAGCGGTGTAGTTATTTCCATGTGTAAAGAGATAGCTTTGTAGATATTTCCATGTATTTTCAGATACCTGTGTAGATATTTCTATTTTCATGCAGATAGCCGTTTAGATATTTCCATGTTCAAACAGATAGCGGTGTAGATATTTCCATGTTCATACAGATAGCGGTGTAGATATTTCCATGTTTATACAGATGGCGGTGAAGATGTATGCATGTTTACACCGATAGCGGTGTAGATATTTCCATGTTCATACAGATAGCGGTGTAGATATTTCCATGTTCAGCCAGATGGCTTTGTAGACGTATCCATGTTAAAACAGATGGCGGTGAAGATATTTCCATGTTCATACAGATAGCGGTGTAGATATTCCCATGTTCATACAGATGGCGGTGTAGATATTTCCATGTTCATACAGATGGCTGTGTAGATATATCCATGTTCATGCAGATAGCGGTGCTGATATTTCCATGTTTATACAGGTAGCGGTGTAGATATTTCCATGTTTATACAGATAGCGATGTAGATATTTCCATGTTTATACAGATAGCGGTGTAGATATTTCCATGTTTCTACAGACAGCGGTGTAGTTATCTCCTTCTTAATACAGATGGCGGTGTAGATATTTATATGTTCATACAGATGGCGGTGCAGATATTTCCATGTTCATACAGATGGCGGTGTAGATATTTCCATGTTTATACAGATAGCGGAGTAGATATTGCCATGCTTGTACAGATAGCGGTATAGATAGTTCCATGTTTATACAGATGGCAGTGTGGATATTTCCATGTTTATAGATATAGCGGGGTAGATATTTCAGTGTTTATAGAGATAGCGGTGTAGATATTTCCATGTTTTTACAGATAGCGGTGCAGATATTTCCATGTTTATATAGAGAGCAATGTAGTTATTTCCATGTTTATAGAGATAGCGGTGTCAATATTTCCATGTTTACACAGATAGCAGTGAAGATATTTACAAGTTTATACAGATAGCGGTGTAGATATTTCATCTTTATACAGATAGCGGTGTAGATATTTCCATGTTTATACAGATAGCGTTATAGATATTTCCATGTTTGTAGAGATAGCAGGGTATTTATTTCCATGTTCATATAGATATCGGTGTAGATATTTCCATGTTCATACCGATAGCAGTGCTGATATTTCCATGTTTATACAGGTAGCGGTGTAGATATTTCCATGTTTATTCAGATAGCGGTGTAGATATTTCCATGTTTATACAGATAGCGGTGTAGATATTTCCATGTTTATACAGATAGCGGTGTAGTTATCTCCTTCGTAATACAGATGGCGGTGTAGATATTTATATGTTCATACAGATGACGGTGCAGATATTTCCATGTTCATACAGATGGCGGTGTAGATATTTCCATGTTTATAGAGATAGCGGTGTAGTTATTTCCATGTGTAAAGAGATAGCTGTGTAGATATTTCCATGTATATGCAGATAGCTGTGTAGATATTTCCATTTTCATGCAGATAGCGGTGTAGATATTTCCATGTTCAAAGAGATAGCGGTGTAGATATTTCTATGTTCATACAGATAGCGGTGTAGATATTTCTATGTTCATACAGATAGCTGTGTAGATATTTCCATGTTTATCCAGATGGCTGTGTAGATATATCCATGTTCATACAGATGGCAGTGAAGATATTTCCATGTTCATAAAGATAGAGGTGTAGATATTTCCAAGTTTATACAGATAGCGGTGAAAATGTATGCATGTTTACACAGATAGCGGTGTAGATATTTCCATGTTCCTCCAGATGGCTGTGTAGATATATCCATGTTCATACAGATGGCGGTGAAGATATTTCCATGTTCATACAGATAGCGGTGTAGATATTTCCATGTTCATACAGATAGCGGTGTAGATATTTCCATGTTCATACAGATAGCGGTGTAGATATTTCCATGTTCATACAGATAGCGGTGTATGTATTTCCATGTTCATACAGATAGCGGTGTAGATATTTCCATGTTAATCCAGATGGCTGTGTAGATATTTCCATGTTCATACAGATAGCGGTGTAGATATTTCCATGTTCATACAGATAGCGGTGTAGATATTTCCATGTTCATCCAGATGGCGGTGAAGATATTTCCATCTACATACAGATAGCGGTGTAGATATTTCCATGTTCATACAGATAGCCGTGTAGATATTGCCATGTTCAAACCGATAGCGGTGCTGATACTTCCGTGTTTATACAGGTAGCGGTGTACATATTTCCGTGTTTATACAGATGGCTGTGTAGATAAATCCATGTTCATACAGATGGAGGTTTAGATATTTCCATGTTCATCCAGATGGCTGTGTAGATATATCCATGTTCATACAGATGGCGGAGAAGATATTTCCATGTTCATACAGATGGCGGTGTAGATATTTCCATGTTCATACAGATAGCGGTGTAGATATTTCAATGTTCATACAGATAGCGGAGTAGATATTTCCATGTTCATACAGATAGCGGTGTATGTATTTCCATGTTCATACAGATATCGGTGTAGATATTTCCATTTTTATGCAGATAGCAGTGTATATATTTCCCTGTTCAAACAGTTAGCGGTTTAGATATCTCCATGTTCATAAAGATAGCGGTGTAGATATTTCCATGTTTATACAGATAGCTGTGAAAATGTATGCATGTTTACACAGATAGCGGTGTGGATATTTCCATGTTCATCCAGAATGCTGTGTAGATATATCCATGTTCATACAGATGGCGGTGAGGATATTTCCATGTTCATACAGATAGCAGTGTAGATATTTCCATGTTCATACAGAAAGCGGTGTAGATATTTCCATGTTCAAACAGATAGCGGTGTATGTATTTCCATGTTCATACAGTTAGCGGTGTATATATTTCCATTTTCAAGCAGATAGCGGTGTATATACTTCCTTGTTCAAACAGTTAGCGGTGTAGGTATTTCCATGTTCATAAAGATAGCGGTGTAGATATTTCCATGTTTATACAGATAGCGGTGAAAATGTAGGCATGTTTACGCAGATAGCGGTGTAGATATTTCCATGTTCATCCAGATGGCTGTGTAGATATATCCATGTTCATATAGATGGCGGTGAGAATATTCCCATGTTCATACTGATAGCGGTGTAGATATTTCCATGTGCATACAGAAAGCGGTGTAGATATTTCCATGTTCATACAGATAGCGGTGTAGATATTTCCATGTTCATCCAGTTGGCTGTGTAGATATTTCCATGTTCATACAGATAGCGGTGTAGATATATCCATGTTCATACAGATAGCGGTGTAGATATTTCCATGTTCATACAGATGGCAGTGTAGATATTTCCATTTTCATACAGATAGCGGTGTAGTTATTTCCATGTGTAAAGAGATACCTGTGTAGATATTTCCATGTATATGCAGATAGCTGTGTAGCAATTTCCATTTTCATGCAGACAGCGGTGTATATATTTCCCTGTTCAAACAGATAGCGGTGTAGATATTTCCATGTTCATACAGATGGTGGTGTAGATATTTCCATGTTCATACAGATAGCGGTGTATATATTTCCATGTTCATACAGATAGCGGTGTAGATATTTCCATGTTCATACAGATAGCGGTGTATGTATTTCCATGTTCATACAGATAGCGGTGTAGATATTTCCATTTTCATGCAGATAGCTGTGTATATATTTCCCTGTTCAAACAGATACCGGTTTAGATATTTCCATGTTCATAAAGATAGCGGTGTAGATATTTCCATGTTTATACAGATAGCGGTGAAGATGTATGCATGTTTACACAGATAGCCGTGTACATATTTCCATGTTCATCCAGATGGTTGTGTAGATATATCCATGTTCATACAGATGGCGGTGAAGATATTTCCAAGTTCATACAGATAGTGGTGTAGATATTTCCATGTTCATACAGGTAGCGGTGTAGATATTTCCATGCTCATACAGATAGCGGTGCTGAGATTTCCATGTTCATACAGGTAGCGGTGTAGATATTTCCATGTTTATACAGATAGCGGTGTAGATATTTCCATGTTTGTACAGATAGCGGTGTAGATATTTCCATGTTGATACAGATAGCGGTGTAGATATCTCCATCTTAATACAGATGGCGGTGTAGATATTTATATGTTCATACTGATGGCGGTGCAGATATTTCCATGTTCATACAGATGGCGGTGTAGATATTTCCATGTTCATACATATAGCGTTGTAGTTATTTCCATGTGTAAAGAGATACCTGTGTAGATATTTCCATGTATATGCAGATAGCTGTGTAGCAATTTCCATTTTCATGCAGACAGCGGTGTATATATTTCCCTGTTCAAAAAGATAGTGGTGTAGATATTTCCATGTTCATACAGATAGCGGTGTAGATATTTCCATGTTCATACAGATAGCGGTGCTGATATTTCCATGTTTTTACATGTAGCGGTGAAGCTATTTCCATGTTTATACAGATAGCGGTGTAGATATTTCCATGTTTATACAGAAAGCGGTGTTGATATTTCCATGTTTATACTGATAGCGGTGTTGATATCTCCATTTTAATACAGATGGCGGTGTAGATATTTATATGTTCATACAGATGGCGGTTCAGATATTTCCATTTTCATACAGATGGCGGTGTAGATATTTCCATGTTCATACAGATAGCGGTTTAGTTATTTCCATGTGTAAAGAGATAGCTGTGTAGATATTTCCATGTATTTGCAGATAGCTGTGTAGATATTTCCATTTTCATGCAGATAGCGGTGTATATATTTCCCTGTTCAAACAGTTAGCGGTGTAGATATTTCCATGTTCATAAAGATAGCGGTGTAGATATTTCCATGTTTATACAGATAGCGGTGAAGATGTATGCATGTTTACACAGATAGCGGTGTAGATATTTCCATGTTCATCCAGATGGCTGTGTAGATATATCCATGTTCATACAGATAGCGGTGTAGATATTTCCATGTTCATACAGATAGCGGTGCAGATATTTCCATGTTCATCCAGATGGCTGTGTAGATATATCCATGTTCATACAGATGGCGGTGAAGATATTTCCATGTTCATACAGATGGCGGTGTAGATATTTCCATGTTCATACAGAAAGCGGTGTAGATATTTCCATGTTCAAACAGATAGCGGTGTATGTATTTCCATGTTCATACAGATAGCGGTGTAGATATTTCCATTTTCAAGCAGATAGCGGTGTATATATTTCGATGTTCAAACAGTTAGCAGTGTAGATATTTAGATGTTCATAAAGATAGCGGTGTAGATAATTCCATGTTTATACAGATAGCAGTGAAAATGTATGCATGTTTACACAGATAGCGGTGTAGATATTTCCATGTTCATCCAGATGGCTGTGTAGATATATCCATGTTCATACAGATGGCGATGAAGATATTTCCATGTTCATACAGATAGCGGTGTGGATATTTCCATGTTCATACAGATAGCGGTGTATATATTTCCATTTTCAAGCAGATAGCGGTGTATATACTTCCATGTTCAAACAGTTAGCGGTGTAGATATTTCCATGTTCATAAAGATACCGGTGTAGATATTTCCATGTTTATGCAGATAGCGGTGAACATGTAGGCATGTTTACACAGATAGCGGTGTAGATATTTCCATGTTCATCCAGATGGCTGTGTAGATATATCCATGTTCATATAGATGGCGGTGAAAATATTTCCATGTTCATACAGATAGCATTGTAGATATTTCCATGTGCATACAAATAGCGGTGTAGATATTTCCATGTTCATACAGATAGCGGGGTAGATATTTCCATGTTCATCCAGATGGCTGTGTAGATATTTCCATGTTCATACAGATAGCGGTGTAGATATTTCCATGTTCATACAGATAGCGGTGTACATATTTCCATGTTCATACAGATGGCGGTGTAGATATTAACATTTTCATACAGATAGCGGTGTAGTTATTTCCATGTGTAAAGAGATACCTGTGTAGATATTTCCATGTATATGCAGATAGCTGTGTAGCAATTTTCATTTTCATGCAGACAGCGGTGTATATATTTCCCTGTTCAAACAGATAGCGGTGTAGATATTTCCATGTTCATACAGATAGCGGTGTAGATATTTCTATGTTCATACAGATAGCGGTGTATGTATTTCCATGTTCATACAGATAGCGGTGTAGATATTTCCATGTTTATCCAGATGGCTGTGTAGATATTTCCATGTTCATACAGATAGCGGTGTAGATATTTCCATGTTCATACAGATAGCGCTGTAGATATTTCCATGTTCATCCACATGGCTGCGTAGATATATCCATGTTCATACAGATGGCGGTGAAGATATTTCCATGTACATACAGATAGCGGTGTAGATATTTCCATGTTCATACAGATAGCCGTGTAGATATTGCCATGTTCATACCGATAGCGGTGCTGATACTTCCATGTTTATACAGGTAGCGGTGTACATATTTCCGTGTTTATACAGATGGCTGTGTAGATATATCCATGTTCATACAGATGGCTGTTTAGATATTTCCATGTTCATCCAGATGGCTGTGTAGATATATCCGTGTTCATACAGATGGCGGAAAAGATATTTCCATGTTCATACAGATGGCGGTGTAGATATTTCCATGTTCATACAGATAGCGGTGTAGATATTTCCATGTGCATACAGATAGCAGTGTAGATATTTCCATGTTCATACAGATAGCGGTGTAGATATTTCCATGTTCATCCAGATGGCTGTGTAGATATTTCCATGTTCATACAGATAGCGGTGTAGATATTTCCATGTTCACACAGATAGCGGTGTAGATATTTCCATGTTCATACAGATGGCGGTGTAGATATTTCCATTTTCATACAGATAGCAGTGTAGTTATTTCCATGTGTAAAGAGATACCTGTGTAGATATTTCCATGTATATGCAGATAGCTGTGTAGCAATTTCCATTTTCATGCAGACAGCGGTGTATATATTTCCCTGTTCAAACAGATAGCGGTGTAGATATTTCCATGTTCATACAGATGGTGGTGTAGATATTTCCATGTTCATACAGATGGCGGTGTAGATATTTCCATGTTCATACAGATAGCGGTGTAGTTATTTCCATGTGTAAAGAGATAGCTGTGTAGATATTTCCAGGTATATGCAGGTAGCTGTGTAGATATTTCCATTTTCATGCAGATAGCGGTGTATGTATTTCCCTGTTCAAACAGTTAGCGGTGTAGATATTTCCATGTTCATAAAGATAGCGGTGTAGATATTTCCATGTTTATACAGATAGCGGTGAAGATGTATACATGTTTACACAGATAGCGGTGTAGATATTTCCATGTTCATCCAGATGGCTGTGTAGGTATATCCATGTTCATACAGATAGCGGTGTAGATATTTCCATGTTCATACAGATAGCGGTGCAGATATTTCCATGTTCATCCAGAATGCTGTGTAGATATATCCATGTTCATACAGATGGCGGTGAAGATATTTCCATGTTCATACAGATAGCGGTGTAGATATTTCCGTGTTCACACAGAAAGCGGTGAAGATATTTCCATGTTCAAACAGATAGCGGTGTATGTATTTCCATGTTCATAGAGATAGCGGTGTAGATATTTCCATTTTCAAGCAGATAGCGGTGTATACATTTCCATGTTCAGTTAGCGGTGTAGATATTTCCATGTTCATAAAGATAGCGGTGTAGATATTTCCATGTTTATACAGATAGCGGTGAAAATGCATGCATGTTTACACAGATAGCGGTGTAGATATTTCCATGTTCATCCAGATGGCTGTGTAGATATATCCATGTTCATACAGATGGCGGTGAAGATATTTCCATGTTCATACAGATAGCGGTGTAGATATTTCCATGTTAATCCAGATGGCTGTGTAGATATTTCCATGTTCATACAGATAGCGGTGTAGATATTTCCATGTTCATACAGATAGCGGTGTAGATATTTCCATGTTCATCCAGATTTCTGCGTAGATATATCCATGTTCATACAGATGGCGGTGAAGATATTTCCATGTACATACAGATAGCGGTGTAGATATTTCCATGTTCATACAGATAGCCGTGTAGATATTGCCATGTTCAAATCGATAGCGGTGCTGATACTTCCATGTTTATACATGTAGCGGTGTACATATTTCCGTGTTTATACAGATGGCTGTGTAGATATATCCATGTTCATACAGATGGCGGTTTAGATATTTCCATGTTCATCCAGATGGCTGTGTAGATATATCCATGTTCATACAGATGGCGGAGAAGATATTTCCATGTTCATACAGATGGCGGTGTAGATATTTCCATGTTCATACAGATAGCGGTGTATGTATTTCCATGTTCATACAGATAGCGGTGTAGATATTTCCATTTTTATGCAGATAGCGGTGAATATATTTCCCTATTCAAACAGTTAGCGGTTTAGATATTTTCATGGTCATAAAGATAGCGGTGTAGATATTTCCATGTTTATACAGATAGCGGTGAAAATGTATGCATGTTTACACAGATAGCGGTGTAGATATTTCCATGTTCATACAGATAGTGGTGTAGATATTTCCATGTTCATACAGATAGCGGTGTAGATATATCCATGTTCGTCCAGATTTCTGTGTAGATATATCCATGTTTATACAGATGGCTTTGAAGATATTTCCATGTACATACAGATAGCGGTGTAGATATTTCCATGTTCATACAGATAGCCGTGTAGATATTGCCATGTTCAAACCGATAGCGGTGCTGATACTTCCATGTTTATAGAGGTAGCGGTGTACATATTTCCGTGTTTATACAGATGGCTGTGTAGATATATCCATGTTCATACAGATGGCGGTTTAGATATTTCCATGTTCATCCAGATGGCTGTGTAGATATATCCATGTTCATACAGATGGCGGAGGAGATATTTCCATGTTCATACAGATGGCGGTGTAGATATTTCCATGTTCATACAGATAGCGGTGTATGTATTTCCATGTTCATACAGATAGCGGTGTAGATATTTCCATTTTTATGCAGAGAGCGGTGTATATATTTCCCTGTTCAAACAGTTAGCGGTTTAGATATTTCCATGGTCATAAAGATAGCGGTGTAGATATTTCCATGTTTATACAGATAGCGGTGAAAATGTATGCATGTTTACACAGATAGCGGTGTAGATATTTCCATGTTCATCCAGAATGCTGTGTAGATATATCCATGTTCATACAGATGGCGGTGAAGATATTTCCATGTTCTTACAGATAGCGGTGTAGGTATTTCCATGTTCATACAGAAAGCGTTGTAGATATTTCCATGTTCAAACAGATAGCGGTGTATGTATTTCCATGTTCATACAGTTAGCGGTGTATATATTTCCATTTTCAAGCAGATAGCGGTGTATATACTTCCATGTTCAAACAGTTAGCGGTGTAGATATTTCCATGTTCATAAAGATAGCGGTGTAGATATTTCCATGTTTATACAGATAGCGGTGAAAATGTAGGCATGTTTACACAGATAGCGGTGTAGATATTTCCATGTTCATCCAGATTGCTGTGTAGATATATCCATGTTCATATAGATGGCGGTGAAAATATTTCCATGTTCATACAGATAGCGGTGTAGATATTTCCATGTGCATACAAATAGCGGTGTAGATATTTCCATGTTCATACAGATAGCGGTGTAGATATTTCCATGTTCATCCAGATGGCTGTGTAGATATTTCCATGTTCATACAGATAGCGGTGTAGGTATTTCCATGTTCATACAGATAGCGGTGTACATATTTCCATGTTCATACAGATGGCGGTGTAGATATTAACATTTTCATACAGATAGCGGTGTAGTTATTTCCATGTGTAAAGAGATACCTGTGTAGATATTTCCATGTATATGCAGATAGCTGTGTAGCAATTTTCATTTTCAAGCAGACAGCGGTGTATATATTTCCCTGTTCAAACAGATAGCGGTGTAGATATTTCCATGTTCATACAGATAGCGGTGTAGATATTTCCATGTTCATACAGATAGCGGTGTAGATATTTCCATGTTCATACAGATAGCGGTGCTGATATTTCCATCTTTTTGCAGGTAGCGGTGAAGATATTTCCATGTTTATACAGATAGCGGTGTAGATATTTCCATGTGTATACAGCTAGCGGTGTAGATATTTCCATGTTTATACAGATAGCGGTGTAGATATCTCCATTTTAATCCAGATGGCGGTGTAGATATTTATATGTTCATGCAGATGGCGGTTCAGATATTTCCATTTTCATACAGATGGCGGTGTAGATATTTCCATGTTCATACAGATAGCGGTGTAGTTATTTCCATGTGTAAAGAGATAGCTTTGTAGATATTTCCATGTATATGCAGATAGCTGTGTAGATATTTCCATTTTCATGCAGATAGCGGTGTATATATTTCCCTGTTCAAACAGTTAGCGGTGTAGATATTTCCATGTTCAGAAAGATAGCAGTGTAGTTATTTCCATGTTTATACAGATAGCGGTGAAGATGTATGCATGTTTACACAGATAGCAGTGTAGATATTTCCATGTTCATCCAGATAGCTGTGTAGATATATCCATGTTCATACAGATAGCGGTGTAGATATTTCCATGTTCATACAGATAGCGGTGGAGATATTTCCATGTTCATCCAGATGGCTGTGTTGATATATCCATGTTCATACATATGGCAGTGAAGATATTTCCATGTTCATACAGATAGGGGTGTAGATATTTCCATGTTCATACAGAAAGCGGTGTAGATATTTCCATGTTCAAACAGATAGCTGTGTATGTGTTTCCATGTTCATACAGATAGCGGTGTAGATATTTCCATTTTCAAGCAGATAGCGGTGTATATATTTCCATGTTCAAACAGTTAGCGGTGTAGATGTTTCCATGTTCATACAGATAGCGCTGTATGTATTTCCATGTTCATACAGATAGCGGTGTAGATATTTCCATGTTCATCCAGATGGCTGTGTAGATATTTCCATGTTCATACATATAGCGGTGTAGATATTTCCATGTTCATACAGATAGCGGTGTAGATATTTCTATGTTCATCCAGATGGCTGAGTAGATATATCCATGTTCGTACAGATTGCGGTGAAGATATTTCCATGTACATACAGATAGCGGTGTAGATATTTCCATTTTCATACAGATAGCCGTGTAGATATTGCCATGTTCATACCGATAGCGGTGCTGATACTTCCATGTTTATACAGGTGCAGTGTACATATTTCCGTGTTTATACAGATGGCTGTGTAGATATATCCATGTTCATACAGATGGCGGTGTAGATATTTCCATGTTCATACAGATAGCGGTTTAGATATTTCCATGTTCATCCAGATGGCTGTGTAGATATATCCATGTTCATACAGATGGCGGAGAAGATATTTCCATGTTCATACAAATGGCGGTGTAGATATTTCCATGTTCATACAGATAGCGGTGTAGATATTTCCTTTTTCATACAGATAGCGGTGTAGATATTTCCATGTTCATACAGATAGCGGTGTATGTATTTCCATGTTCATACAGATAGCGGTGTAGATATTTCCATTTTTATGCAGATAGCGGTGTATATATTTCCCTGTTCAAACAGTTAGCGGTTTAGATATTTCCATGTTCATAAAGATAGCGGTGTAGATATTTCCATGTTTATACAGATAGCGGTGAAAATGTATGCATGTTTACACAGATAGCGGTGTAGATATTTCCATGTTCATCCAGAATGCTGTGTAGATATATCCATGTTCATACAGATGGCGGTGAAGATATTTCCATGTTCATACAAATAGCGGTGTAGATATTTCCATGTTCATACAGATAGCGGTGTAGATATTTCTATGTTCATACAGATAGCGGTGTATGTATTTCCATGTTCCTACAGATAGCGGTGTAGATATTTCCATGTTCATCCAGATGGCTGTGTAGATATTTCCATCTTCATGCAGATAGCGGTGTAGATATTTCCATGTTCATACAGATAGCGGTGTAGATATTTCCATGTTCATACCGATAGCCGTGTAGATATTGCCATGTTCATACCGATAGCGGTGCTGATACTTCCATGTTTATACAGGTAGCGGTGTACATATTTCCGTGTTTATACAGATAGCGGTGTAGATATTTCCATGTTCATACAGATAGCGGTGTAGATATTTCCATCTTTATACAGATAGCGGTGTAGATATCTCCTTCTTAATACAGATGGCTGTGTAGACATTTATATGTTCATACAGATGGCGGTGCAGTTATTTCCATGTTCATACAGATGGCGGTGTAGATATTTCCATGTTTATAGAGATAGCGGTGTAGTTATTTCCAAGTGTAAAGAGATAGCTGTGTAGATATTTCCATATATATGCAGATAGCTGTGTAGATATTTCCATTTTCATGCAGATAGCGGTGTAGATATTTCCAAGTTCAAACAGATAGCGGTGTAGATATTTCCATGTTCATACAGATAGCGGTGTAGATATTTCCATTTTCATACAGATAGCGGTGTAGATATTTCCATGTTCATACAGATAGCGGTGTATGTATTTCCATGTTCATACAGATAGCGGTGTAGATATTTCCATTTTTATGCAGATAGCGGAGTATATATTTCCCTGTTCAAACAGTTAGCGGTTTAGATATTTCCATGTTCATAAAGATAGCGGTGTAGATATTTCCATGTTTATACAGATAGCGGTGAAAATGTATGCATGTTTACACAGATAGCGGTGTAGATATTTCCATGTTCATCCAGAATGCTGTGTAGATATATCCATGTTCATACAGATAGCGGTGTAGATATTTCCATGTTCATACAGATAGCGGTGTAGATATTTCCATGTTCATACAGATAGCGGTGTATGTATTTCCATGTTCATACAGATAGCGGTGTAGATATTCCCATGTTCATCCAGATGGCTGTGTAGATATTTCCATCTTCATGCAGATAGCGGTGTAGATATTTCCATGTTCATACAGATAGCGGTGTAGATATTTCCATATTCATCCAGATGGCTGTGTAGATATATCCATGTTCATACAGATGGCGATGAAGATATTTCCATGTTCATACAGATAGCGGTGTAGATATTTCCATGTTCATACCGATAGCCGTGTAGATATTGCCATGATCATACCGATAGCGGTGCTGATACTTCCATGTTTATACAGGTAGCGGTGTACATATTTCCGTGTTTATACAGATAGCGGTGTAGGTATTTCCATGTTCATACAGATAGCGGTGTAGATATTTCCATCTTTATACAGATAGCGGTGTAGATATCTCCTTCTTAATACAGATGGCTGTGTAGACATTTATATGTTCATACAGATGGCGGTGCAGATATTTCCATGTTCATGCAGATGGCGGTGTAGATATTTCCATGTTTATAGAGATAGCGGTGTAGTTATTTCCAAGTGTAAAGAGATAGCTGTGTAGATATTTCCATATATATGCAGATAGCTGTGTAGATATTTCCATTTTCATGCAGATAGCGGTGTAGATATTTCCATGTTCAAACAGATAGCTCTGTAGATATTTCCATGTTCATACAGATAGCGGTGTAGATATTTCCATGTTTATACAGATGGCTGTGTGGATATATCCATGTTCATACAGACGGTGGTGTAGATATTTCCATGTTCATACTGATAGCGGTGTAGATATTTCCATGTTCATCCAGATGGCTGTGTAGATATATCCATGTTCATACATACCGATGTCAGAGAAGATATTTCCATGTTCATACAGATAGCGGTGTAAATATTTCCATGTTCATACAGATAGCGGTGTAGATATTTCCATGTTCATGCAGATGGCTGTGTAGATATATCCATGTTCATACTGATGGCGGAGAAGATATTTCCATGTTCATACAGATAGCGGTGTAGATATTTCCATGTTCATACAGATAGCGGTGTAGATATTTCCAAGTTCATACAGATAGCAGTGTAGATATTTCCATGTTCGTACAGATAGCGGTGTAGATATTTCCATGTTCATCCAGATGGCTGTGTAGATATATCCATGTTCATTCAGATGGCGGTGAAGATATTTCCATGTTCATACAGATAGCGGTGTAGATTTTCCATGTTCATACAGATAGCCGTGTAGATATTGCCATGTTCATACCGATAGCGGTGCTGATACTTCCATGTTTATACAGGTAGCTGTGTACATATTTCCATGTTTATACAGATAGCGGTGTAGATATTTCCATGTTCATACAGATAGCGGTGTAGATATTTCCATGTTTATACAGATAGCGGTGTAGATATCTCCTTCTTAATACAGATGGCGGTGTACATATTTACATGTTCATCCAGATGGCTGTGTAGATATTTCCATGTTCATACAGATAGCGGTGTAGATATTTCCATGTTCATACAGATAGCGGTGCAGATATTTCCATGTTCATACAGATGGCGGTGTAGATATTTCCATTTTCATACAGATAGCGGTGTAGTTATTTCCATGTGTAAAGAGATACCTGTGTAGATATTTCCGTGTATATGCAGATAGCTGTGTAGCAATTTCCATTTTCATGCAGACAGCCGTGTATATATTTCCCTGTTCAAACAGATAGCGGTGTAGATATTTCCATGTTCATACAGATAGCGGTGTGGATATTTCCATGTTCGTACAGATAGCGGTGTAGATATTTCCATGTTCATACAGATGGCCGTGTAGATATTGCCATGTTCATACCGATAGCGGTGCTGATACTTCCATGTTTATACAGGTAGCGGTGTACATTTTTCCGTGTTTATACAGATAGCGGTGTAGATATTTCTATGTTCATACAGATAGCGGTGTAGATATTTCCATCTTTATACAGATAGCGGTGTAGATATCTCCTTCTTAATACAGATGGCTGTGTAGACATTTATATGTTCATACAGATGGCGGTGCAGATATTTCCATGTTCATACAGATGGCGGTGTAGATATTTCCATGTTTATAGAGATAGTGGTGTAGTTATTTCCAAGTGTAATTAAATAGCTGTGTACATATTTCCATATATATGCAGATAGCTGTGTAGATATTTCCATTTTCATGCAGATAGCGGTGTAGATATTTCCATGTTCAAACAGATAGCAGTGTAGATATTTCCATGTTCATACAGATAGCGGTGTAGATATTTCCATGTTTATACAGATGGCTGTGTAGATATATCCATGTTCATACAGATGGCGGTGTAGATATTTCCATGTTCATACTGATAGCGGTGTAGATATTTCCATTTTCATCCAGATGGCTGTGTAGATATATCCATGTTCAAACATACAGATGGCAGAGAAGATATTTCCATGTTCATACAGATGGCGGAGAAGATATTTCCATGTTCATACAGACGGCGGTGTAGATATTTCCATATTCACACAGATAGCGGTGTAGATATTTCCATGTTCATACAGATAGCAGTGTAGATATTTCCATGTTCATACAGATAGCGGTGTATATATTTCCATGTTCATACAGATAGCGGTGTAGATATTTCCATTTTTATGCAGATAGCTGTGTATATATTCCCCTGCTCAGTTTGCGGTTTAGATATTTCCATGTTCATGCAGATAGCGGTGTAGATATTTCCATGTTCATACAGATAGCGGTGTAGATACTTCCATGTTCATACAGATAGCGGTGTAGATATTTCCATGTTCATACAGATAGCCGTGTAGATATTGCCATGTTCATACCGATAGCGGTGCTGATACTTCCATGTTTATACAGGTAGCTGTGCACATATTTCCATGTTTATACAGATAGCGGTGTAGATATTTCCATGTTCATACAGATAGCGGTGTAGATATTTCCATGTTTATACAGATAGCGGTGTAGATATCTCCTTCTTAATACAGATGGCTGTGTAGTTATTTACATGTTCATACAGATGGCGGTGCAGATATTTCCATGTTCATACAGATGGCGATGTAGATATTTCCATGTTTATAGAGATAGTTGTGTAATTATTTCCATGTGTAAAGAGATAGCTGTGTAGATATTTCCATGTTCATACAGATACCGGTGAAGATGTATGCATGTTTACACAGATAGCTGTGTTGATATTTCCATGTTCATACAGATAGTAGTGTAGATATTTCCGTGTTCATCCAGATGGCTGTGTAGACATATCCATGTTCATTCAGATGGCGGTGAAGATATTTCCATGTTTATACAGATAGCGGTGTAGACATTTCCATGTTCATACAGATAGCGGTGTAGATATTTCCATGTTCATACAGATGGCTGTGTAGATATCCATGTTCATACAGATGGCGGTGAAGATATTTCCATGTTCATAGAGATGGCGGTGTAGATATTTCCATATTCATTCCGATAGCGGTGCTGATATTTCCATGTTTATACAGGTAGCGGTGTAGATATTTCCATGTTTATACAGATAGCGGTGAAAATGTATGCATGTTTACGCAGATAGCGGTGTAGATATTTCCATGTTCATCCAGAATGCTGTGTAGATATATCCATGTTCATACAGATGGCGGTGAAGATATTTCCATGTTCATACAGAGAGCGGTGTAGATATTTCCATGTTCATACAGATAGCGGTGTATATATTTCCATGTTCATACAGATAGCGGTGTAGATATTTCCATGTTCATCCAGATGGCTGTGTAGATATTTCCATGTTCATGCAGATAGCGGTGTAGATACTTCCATGTTCATCCAGATGGCTGTGTAGATATATCCATGTTCATACAGACGGCATTGAAGATATTTCCATGTTCATACAGATAGCGGTGTAGATATTTCCATGTTCATACAGATAGCCGTGTAGATATTGCCATGTTCATACCGATAGCGGTGCTGATACTTCCATGTTTATACAGGTAGCTGTGTACATATTTCCATGTTTATACAGATAGCGGTGTAGGTATTTCCATGTTCATACAGATAGCGGTGAAGATATTTCCATGTTTATACAGATAGCGGTGTAGATATCTCCTTCTTAATACAGATGGCGGTGTAGTTATTTACATGTTCATACAGATGGCGGTGCAGATATTTCCATGTTCATACAGATGGCGGTGTAGATATTTCCATGTTTATAGAGATAGTGGTGTAGTTATTTCCATGTGTAAAGAGATAGCTGTGTAGATATTTCCATGTTCATACAGATACCGGTGAAGATGTATGCATGTTTACACAGATAGCTGTGTAGATATTTCCATGTTCATAATGATAGCTGTGTAGATATTTCCATGTTTATACAGATAGCGGTGAAGGTGTATGCATGTTTACACAGATAGCGGTGTAGATATTTCCATGTTTATACAGATAGCGGTGAAGATGTATGCATGTTTACACAGATAGCGTTGTAGATATTTCCATGTTCATACAGATAGCGGTGTAGATATTTCCATGTTCATCCAGATGGCTGCGTAGATATATCCATGTTCATACAGATGGCGGTGAAGATATTTCCATGTTCATACAGATAGAGGTGTCGTTATTTCCATGTGTAAAGAGATAGCTGTGTAGATATTTCCATGTATATGCAGATAGCTGTGTAGATATTTCCATTTTCATGCAGATAGCGGTTTAGATATTTCCATGTTCAAACAGATAGCGGTGTAGATATTTCCATGTTCATAAAGATAGCGGTGCAGATATTTCCATGTTTATACAGATAGCGGTGAAGATGTATGCCTGTTTACACAGATAGCGGTGTAGATATTTCCATGTTCATACAGATAGCGGTGTAGATATCTCCATGTTCATCCAGATGGCTGTGTAGATATATCCATGTTCATACAGATGGCGGTGAAGATATTTCCATGTTCATACAGATAGCAGTGTAGATATTTCCATGTTCATACAGATAGCGGTGTAGATATTTCCATGTTCATACAGACAGCGGTGTTGATATTTCCATGTTCATCCAGATGGCTGTGTAGATATATCTATGTTCGTACAGAAGGTGGTGAAGATATTTCCATGTTCATACAGATATCGGTGTAGATATTTCCATGTTCATACAGATAGCGGTGAAGGTATTTCCATGTTCATACAGATAGCGGTGCTGATATTTCCATGTTTATACAGGTAGCGGTGTAGATATTTCCATGTTTATACAGATAGCGGTGTAGATATTTCCATTTTTATACAGATAGCGGTGTAGATATATCCATGTTTATAGAGATAGCGGTGTAGATATCTCCTTCTTAATACAGATGGCCGTGTGGATATTTATATGTTCATACAGATGGCGGTGCGGATATTTCCATGTTCATACAGATGGTGGTGTAGATATTTCCATGTTCATACAGATAGCGGTGTAGTTATTTCCATGTGTAAAGAGATAGCTATGTAGATATTTCCATGTATATGCAGATAGCTGTGTAGATATTTCCATTTTCATGCACATAGCGGTGTAGATATTTCCATGTTCAAACAGATAGCGGTGTAGATATTTCCATGTTCATACAGATAGCGGTGTAGATATTTCCATGTTTATACAGACAGCGGTGAAGATGTATGCATGTTTACACAGATAGCGGTGTAGATATTTCCATGTTTATACAGATAGCGGTGAAGATGTATGCATGTTTACACAGCGGTGTAGATATTTCCATGTTCATACAGATAGCGGTGTAGATATTTCCATGTTCATCCAGATGGCTGTGTAGATATATCCATGTTCATACAGATGGCGGTGAAGTTATTTCCATGTTCATACAGATAGCGGTGTAGATATTTCCATGTTCATACAGATAGCGGTGTAGATATTTCCATGTTCATACAGAGAGCGCTGTATGTATTTCCATGTTCATACAGATAGCGGTGTAGATATTTCCATTTTCATGCACATAGCAGTGTATACATTTCCCTGTTCAAACAGTTAGCGGTGTAGATATTTCCATGTTCATACAGATAGCGGTGCAGATATTTCCATGTTTATACAGATAGCGGTGAAGATGTATGCATGGTTACACACATAGCGGTGTAGATATTTCCATGTTCATCCTGATGGCTGTGTAGATATATCCATGTTCATACAGATGGCGGTGAAGATATTTCCATGTTCATACAGATAGCGGTGTAGATATTTCCATGTTTATACAGATAGCGGTGAAGATGTATGCATGTTTACACAGATAGCTGTGTAGATATTTCCATGTTCATACAGATAGCGGTGTAGATATTTCCATGTTCATCCAGATGGCTGTGTAGACATATCCTTGTTCATACAGATGGCGGTGAAGATATTTCCATGTTCATACAGATAGCGGTGTAGATATTTCCATGTTCATACTGATAGCGGTGTAGATATTTCCGTGTTAATATAGATGGCTGTGTAGATATATCCATGTTCATACAGATGGCGGTGAAGATATTTCCATGTTAATACAGATGGCGGTGTAGATATTTCCATGTTCATTCCGATTGCGGTGCTGATATTTCCATGTTTATACAGGTAGCGGTGTAGATATTTCCATGTTTATACAGATAGCGGTGTAGATATTTCCATGTTTATGCACATAGCGGTGTAGATATTTCCATGTTTATACAGATAGCGGTGTAGATATCTCCATCTTAATACAGATGGCGGTGTAGATATTTATATGTTCATACAGATGGCGGTGCAGATATTTCCATGTTCATACAAATGGCAGTGTAGATATTTCCATATTCATACAGATAGCGGTGTAGTTATTTCCATGTGTAAAGAGATAACTGTGTAGATATTTCCATGTATATGTAGATAGCAGTGTAGATATTTCCATTTTCATGCAGATAGCGGTGTAGATATTTCCATGTTCATCCAGATGGCTGTGTAGATATATCCATTTTCATACAGATGGCGGTGAAGATATTTCCATGTTCATACAGATAGCGGTGAAGATATTTCCATGTTCATAGAGATAGCGGTGTAGATACTTCCATGTTCATACTGATAGCGGTGCTGATACTTCCATGTTTATACTGGTAGCGGTGTACATATTTCCGTGTTTATACAGATAGCGGTGTAGATATTTCCATGTTGATACAGATAGCGGTGTAGATATTTCCATGTATATACAGATAGCGGTGTAGATATCTCCTTCTTAATACAGATGGCGGTGTAGATATTTATATGTTCATACAGATGGCGGTGCAGATATTTCCATGTTCATACAGATGGCAGTGTAGATATTTCCATGTTTATAGAGATAGCGGTGTAGTTATTTCCATGTGCAAAGAGATAGCTGTGTAGATATATCCATGTTTATGCAGATAGCTGTGTAGGTATTTCCATTTTCATGCAGATAGCGGTGTAGATACTTCCATGTTCAAACAGCGGTGTAGATATTTCCATGTTCATACAGATAGCGGTGTAGATATTTCCATGTTTATACAGATGGCGGTGAAGATGTATGCATGTTTACACAGATAGCGGTGTAGATATTTCCATGTTCGTACAGATAGCGGTGTAGATATTTCCATGTTCATCCAGACGGCTGTGTAGACATATCCATGTTCATACAGATGGCGGTGAAGATATTTCCATGTTCATACAGATGGCGGTGTAGATTTTTCTATGTTTATACAGATAGCGGTGCTGATATTTAAATGTTTATACAGGTTGCGGTGTAGATATTTCCATGTTTATACAGATAGCGGTGTAGATATTTCCATGTTTATACACATAGCGGTGTAGATATATCCATGTTTATACAGTTAGCAGTGTAGATATATCCATCTTAATACAGATGGCGGTGTAGATATTTATATGTTCATACAGATGGCGGTGCAGATATTTCCATGTTCATACAGATGGCGGTGAAGATATTTCCATGTTCATACAGATGACGGTGTAGATACTTCCATGTTCATACTGATAGCGGTGCTGATATTTCCATTTTTATACAGGTAGCGGTGTAGATATTTCCATGTTTATACACATAGCGGTGTAGATATTTCCATGTTTATACAGATAGCGGTGTAGATATTTCCGTGTTTATGCAGATAGTGGTGTAGATATCTCCATCTTAATACAGATGGCGGTGTAGATATTTATATGTTCATACAGATGGCGGTGCAGATATTTCCATGTTCATTCAGATGGCGGTGTAGATATTTCCATGTTGATACAGATAGCGGTGTAGATATTTCCATGTGTAAAGAGATAGCTGTGTAGATATTTCCATGTATATGCAGATAGCTGTGTAGAGATTTCCATTTTCATGCAGATAGCGGTGTATATATTTCCCTGTTCAAACAGATAGCGGTGTAGATATTTCCATGTTCATAGAGATAGCGGTGTAGATATTTCCATGTTTATACAGATAGCGGTGAAGATGTATGCATGTTTACACAGATAGAGGTGTAGATATTTCCATGTTCATCCAGATGGCTGTGTAGATATATCCATGTTCATACAGATAGCGGTGTAGATATTTCCATGTTCATAAAGATAGCGGTGCAGATATTTCCATGCTCATCCAGATGGCTGTGTAGATATATCCATGTTCATGCAGATGGCGGTGAAGATATTTCCATGTTCATACAGATAGCGGTGTAGATATTTCCATGTTCATACAGATAGCGGTGTGGATATTTCCATGTTCATACAGATAGCGGTGTATGTATTTCCATGTTCATACAGATAGCGGTGTAGATATTTCCATTTTCATGCAGATAGCGGTGTATATATTTCCCTGTTCAAACAGTTAGCGGTGTAGATATTTCCATGTTCATAAAGATAGCAGTGTAGATATTTCCATGTTTATAAAGATAGCGGTGAAAATGTATGCATGTTTACACAGATAGCGGTGTAGATATTTCCATGTTCATCCAGATGGCTGTGTAGACATATCCATGTTCATACAGATGGCGGTGAAGATATTTCCATGTTCATACAGATGGCTGTGTAGATATATCCATGTTCATACAGATGGCGGTGAAGATATTTCCATGTTCATACAGATGTCGGTGTAGATATTTCCATGTTCATACCGATAGCGGTGCTGATATTTCCATGTTTACAAGGGAGCGGTGTAGATATTTCCATGTTCATACAGATAGTGGTGTAGATATTTCCATGTTTATACCCTTAGCGGTGAAGATATTTCCATGTTTATACATATAGCGGTGTAGATATCTCCATCTTAAAACAGATGGCGGTGCAGATATTTATATGTTCATGCAGATGGCGGTGTATATATTTCCATGTTCATATAGATCGCGGTGTAGATATTTCCATGTTCATACAGATGGCGTGAAGATATTTCAGTGTTCATACAGATGGCTGTGTAGATATTTCCATGTTCATACAGATGACGCTGTAGATATTTCCATGTTCATACAGATGGCTGTGTAGATATTTCCATGTTCATAACGATGGTGGTGTAGATATTTCCATGTTCATACTGATGGCGCTGTAGCTATTTCCATGTTTATACAGATGGCAGTGTAGATATTTCCATGTTTACAGATTTAGTGGTGTAGATATTTCCATGTTTATAGAGTTAGTGGTGTAGATATTTGCATGTTTATACAGATAGCGGTGTAGATATTTCCGTGTTCATACAGATGGCGGTGTAGATATTTCCATGTTTATAGAGATAGTGGTGTAGATATTTCCACATTTATACCGATTGCGGTGTAGATATTTCCATGTTTAAAGAGATGGCGGTGTAGATATTTCCGTGTTTATACAGATAGCGGTGAAGGAATTTCCACGTTTATACAGATAGCAGTGTAGATATTTCCATGTTTATACAGATAGCGGTGTTGATATTTCCATGTTTATACAGATGGCAGTGTAGATAATTCCATGTTTATAGATATAGCGGTGTACATATTTCCATGTTTATACAGATAGCGGCGTAGATATTTCCATGTTTTTGCAGATAGCGGTGTAGATATTTCCATGTTTATACAGAGAGCACTGTAGATATTTAGATGTTTATAGAGATAGCGGTGTAGATATTTCCCTGTTTTACAGATAGCAATGTAGATATTTCCGTGTTTATACAGATAGCGGTGCAGATATTTCCATGTTTATAGACATAGCAGTGTAGTTATTTCCAAGTTTATACAGATAACGGTGTATATATTTCCATGTTTATACAGATAGCAGTGTAGATATTTCTGTGTTTATACAGATAGCGGAGTAGGTATTTCCATGTTTACCCAGATAGCGGCGTAGACATTTCCATGTTTACATAGATAAAATTGTAGATATATCCATGTTTATAGAGATGGCCGTGTAGACATTTCCATGTTTATACAGATAGTGGTGAAGATTTTTCCATGTTTATACAGATAGCAGTGTAGATATATCCATCTTTATATGGTTGGCGGTGTAGATATTTCCATGTTCATACAGATGGCGTTGTAGATATTTCCATGTTTATAGAGATGGCGATCTAGATATTTCCATGTTTACAGAGATAGCAGTGTACTTATTTACGTGTTTATAGAGATAGCGGTGTGGATACTTCCATGTTTATACAGATAATGGTGTAGATATTTCCATGTTTATACAGATCGTGGTGTAGATATTTCCATGTTTATGCAGATAGCGGTGTAAATATTTTCATGTTTATACAGATAGCGGTGTAGATATTTCCATGTTTATACAGATAGCGCTGTAGATATTTCCATGTTTATACAGATGGCGGTGTAGATATTCCCATGTTTGTACAGAAGGCCGTGTAGATATTTCCATGCTTATACAGATGGCAGTGTAGATATTTCCATGTTTATAGAGATGAAGGTCTAGATATTTCCATGTTTATACAGATAGCGGTGTAGTTATTTCCATGTTTATTGAGATAATATTGTAGATATTTCCATGTTTATACAGATAGCGGGGTAGATATTTCCATGTTCAAATGGATAGCGGTGTAGATATTTCCATGTTCATACAGATAGCAGTGTAGATATTTCCATGTTCATTCAGATAGCGGTGTAGATTTTTCCATTTTCATACAGGTGGCAGTACACATATTTCCAGGTTCATACAGATGGCGGTGAAGATATTTCCATGTTGATACAGAAGGCGGTGTATATATTTCCATGTTGATACAGATGGCGGTGTAGATAATTCCATGTTCTTACAGATGGCGGTGTAGATATTTACATGTTTATACAGATAGCGGTGAAGATATTTGCATGTTTATTCAAAGAGCAGTGTAGTCATTTCCAAGTTTTTACCGATAGCGGTGTAGATATTTCCATGTTTATAGAGATAGCAGTCTAGTTATTTCCATGTTTAAGCAGATAACAGTGTAGATATTTCCATGT
This sequence comes from Gorilla gorilla gorilla, assembly GCF_029281585.2. Classification (NCBI taxonomy): domain Eukaryota; kingdom Metazoa; phylum Chordata; class Mammalia; order Primates; family Hominidae; genus Gorilla; species Gorilla gorilla. Next base: position 2,020,397 of record NC_073244.2, on the reverse strand, counting down.
TTATGCAGATAGAGGTGTAGATATTTCTGTGTTTATACAGATAACATTGTAGATATTTACATGATCATACAGATGGCGGTGTAAATAATTCCATTTTGATACAGATGGCGGTGTAGGTATTTCCATGTTTATACAGATGGCGGTGTAGATATTTCCATGTTTATACAGATGGCGGTGTAGATATTTCCATGTTTACAGAGATAGCGGTGTAGATATTTCCATGTTTACACAGATAGCGGTGTAGATATTTCCATGTTTATACAGATAGCAGTGTAGATATTTCCATGTTTATTCAGATAGCGGTGTAGATATTTCCATGTTTATATAGATAGCGGTGAAGATATTTCCCTGTTTTACAGATAGCAATGTAGATATTTCCATGTTCATACAGATAGAGGTGCAGATTTTTCCATGCTCCTACAGATGTCGGTGAAGATATTTCCATGTTGATACAGATGGCGGTGTATATATTTCCATGTTGATACAGATGGCGGTGTAGATAATTCCATCTTCTTACAGATGGCTGTGTAGTTATTTCCCTGTTCATGCAGATGGCGGTGTAGATATTTCCATGTTTATACAGATAGCGGTGTATATATTTAAATGTTCAAACAGATAGCGGTGTAGATATTTCCATGTTCATAGAGATAGCGGTGTAGATATTTCCATGTTTATACAGATAGCGGTGAAGATGTATGCATGTTTACACAGATAGCGGTGTAGATATTTCCATGTTCATACAGATAGCGGTGTAGATATTTCCATGTTCATCCAGATGGCTGTGTAGATATATCCATGTTCATACAGATGGCGGTGAAGATATTTCCATGTTCATACAGATAGCGGTGTAGATATTTCCATGTTCATACAGATAGCGGTGTAGATATTTCCATGTTCATACAGACAGCGGTGTTGATATTTCCATGTTCATCCAGATGGCTGTGTAGATATATCTATGTTCATACAGACGGTGGTGAAGATATTTCCATGTTCATACAGATATCGGTGGAGATATTTCCAAGTTCATACAGATAGCTGTGCTGATATTTCCATGTTTATACAGGTAGCGGTGTAGATATTTCCATGTTTATACAGATAGCGGTGTAGATATTTCCATGTTTATACAGATAGCGGTGTAGATATATCCATGTTAATAGAGATAGCGGTGTAGATACCTCCTTCTTAATACAGATGGCCGTGTGGATATTTATATGTTCATACAGATGGCGGTGCAGATATTTCCATGTTCATACAGATGGTGGTGTAGATATTTCCATGTTCATACAGATAGCGGTGTAGTTATTTCCATGTGTAAAGAGATAGCTGTGTAGATATTTCCATGTATATGCAGATAGCTGTGTAGATATTTCCATTTTCATGCACATAGCGGTGTAGATATTTCCATGTTCAAACAGATAGCGGTGTAGATATTTCCATGTTCATACAGACAGCGGTGTAGATATTTCCATGTTTATACAGACAGCGGTGAAGATGTATGCATGTTTACACAGATAGCGGTGTAGATATTTCCATGTTTATACAGATAGCGGTGAAGATGTATGCATGTTTATACAGATAGCGGTGAAGATATTTCCATGTTCATAAAGATAGCAGTGTAGATATTTCCATGTTCATCCAGATGGCTGTGTAGATATATCCATGTTCATACAGATGGCGGTGAAGATATTTCCATGTTCATACAGATAGCGGTGTAGATATTTCCATGTTCATACAGATAGCGGTGTAGATATTTCCATGTTCATACAGAGAGCGGTGTATGTATTTCCATCTTCATACAGATAGCGGTGTAGATATTTCCATTTTCATGCACATAGCGGTGTATACATTTACCTGTTCATACAGTTAGCGGTGTAGATATTTCCATGTTTACACAGATAGCGGTGTAGATATTTCCATGTTTATACAGATAGCAGTGTAGATATTTCCATGTTTATTCAGATAGCGGTGTAGATATTTCCATGTTTATATAGATAGCGGTGAAGATATTTCCCTGTTTTACAGATAGCAGTGTAGATATTTCCATGTTCATACAGATAGAGGTGCAGATTTTTCCATGCTCCTACAGATGTCGGTGAAGATATTTCCATGTTGATACAGATGGCGGTGTATATATTTCCATGTTGATACAGATGGCGGTGTAGATAATTCCATCTTCTTACAGATGGCTGTGTAGTTATTTCCCTGTTCATGCAGATGGCGGTGTAGATATTTCCATGTTTATACCGATAGCGGTGTATATATTTAAATGTTCAAACCGATAGCGGTGTAGATATTTCCATGTATACAGAGATGGCGGTGTAGATATTTCCTTCTTTATAGAGATATTGTTGTAGGTATTTCCATGTTTATACAGATAGCGGAGTAGATATTGCCATGCTTCTACAGATAGCGCTGTAGATAGTTCCATGTTTATACAGATGGCAGTGTGGATATTTCCACGTTTATAGATATAGCGGGGTAGATATTTCAGTGTTTATAGAGATAGCGGAGTAGATATTTCCATGTTTTTACAGATAGCGGTGCAGATATTTCCATGTTTATACAGAGAGCAATGTAGATATTTCCATGTTTATAGAGATAGCGGTGTCAATATTTCCATGTTTACACAGATAGCAGTGAACATATTTACAAGTTTATACAGATAGCGGTGTAGATATTTCCATCTTTATACAGATACCGGTGTAGATATTTCCATGTTTATACAGATAGCGTTATAGATATTTCCATGTTTGTAGAGATAGCAGGGTATTTATTTCCATGTTCATACAGATAGCGGTGTAGATATCTCCATGTTCATACCGATAGCGGTGCTGATATTTCCATGTTTATACAGGTAGCGGTGTAGATATTTCCATGTTTATACAGGTAGCGGAGTAGATATTTCCATGTTTATACAGATAGCGGTGTAGATATTTCCATGTTTATACACATAGCGGTGTAGATATTTCCATGTTTATACAGATAGTGGTGTAGATATCTCCATCTTAATACAGATGGCGGTGTAGATATTTATATGTTCATACAGACGGCGGTGCAGATATTTCCATGTTCATACAGATGGCGGTGTAGTTATTTCCAAATTCATACAGATAGCGGTGTAGTTATTTCCATGTGTAAAGAGATAGCTGTGTAGATATTTCCATGTATATGCAGATAGCTGTGTAGATATTTCCATTTTCATGCAGATAGCGGTGTATATATTTCCCTGTTCAAACAGTTAGCGGTGTAGATATTTCCATGTTCATAAAGATAGCTGTGTAGATATTTCCATGTTTATACAGATAGCGGTGAAGGTGTATGCATGTTTACACAGATAGCGGTGTAGATATTTCCATGTTTGTACAGATAGCGGTGAAGATGTATGCATGTTTACACAGATAGTGGTGTAGATATTTCCATGTTCATACTGATAGCGGTGTAGATATTTCCATGTTCATCCAGATGTCTGTGTAGATATATCCATGTTCATACAGATGGTGGTGAATATATTTCCATGTTCATACAGATAGAGGTGTAGTTATTTCCATGTGTAAAGAGATAGCTGTGTAGATATTTCCATGTATATGCAGATAGCTGTGTAGATATTTCCATTTTCATGCAGATAGCGGTTTAGATATTTCCATGTTCAAACAGATAGCGGTGTAGATATTTCCATGTTCATAGAGATAGCGGTGTAGATATTTCCATGTTTATACAGATAGCGGTGAAGATGTATGCATGTTTACACAGATAGCGGTGTAGATATTTCCATGTTCATACAGATAGCGGTGTAGATATTTCCATGTTCATCCAGATGGCTGTGTAGATATATCCATGTTCATACAGATGGCGGTGAAGATATTTCCATGTTCGTACAGATAGCGGTGTAGATATTTCCATGTTCATACAGATAGCGGTGTAGATATTTCCATGTTCATACAGACAGCGGTGTTGATATTTCCATGTTCATCCAGATGGCTGTGTAGATATATCTATGTTCATACAGACGGTGGTGAAGATATTTCCATGTTCATACAGATATCGGTGGAGATATTTCCAAGTTCATACAGATAGCTGTGCTGATATTTCCATGTTTATACAGGTAGCGGTGTAGATATTTCCATGTTTATACAGATAGCGGTGTAGATATTTCCATGTTTATACAGATAACGGTGTAGATATATCCATGTTTATAGAGATAGCGGTGTAGATACCTCCTTCTTAATACAGATGGCCGTGTGGATATTTATATGTTCATACAGATGGCGGTGCAGATATTTCCATGTTCATACAGATGGTGGTGTAGATATTTCCATGTTCATACAGATAGCGGTGTAGTTATTTCCATGTGTAAAGAGATAGCTGTGTAGATATTTCCATGAATATGCAGATAGCTGTGTAGATATTTCCATTTTCATGCACATAGCGGTGTAGATATTTCCATGTTCAAACAGATAGCGGTGTAGATATTTCCATGTTCATACAGACAGCGGTGTAGATATTTCCATGTTTATACAGACAGCGGTGAAGATGTATGCATGTTTACACAGATAGCGGTGTAGATATTTCCATGTTTATACAGATAGCGGTGAAGATGTATGCATGTTTATACAGATAGCGGTGAAGATATTTCCATGTTCATAAAGATAGCAGTGTAGATATTTCCATGTTCATCCAGATGGCTGTGTAGATATATCCATGTTCATACAGATGGCGGTGAAGATATTTCCATGTTCATACAGATAGCGGTGTAGATATTTCCATGTTCATACAGATAGCGGTGTAGATATTTCCATGTTCATACAGAGAGCGGTGTATGTATTTCCATCTTCATACAGATAGCGGTGTAGATATTTCCATTTTCATGCACATAGCGGTGTATACATTTACCTGTTCATACAGTTAGCGGTGTAGATATTTCCATGATCATACAGATAGCGGTGCAGATATTTCCATGTTTATACAGATAGCGGTGAAGATGTGTGCATGTTTACACACATAGCGGTGTAGATATTTCCATGTTCATCCAGATGGCTGTGTAGATATATCCATGTTCATACAGATGGCGGTGAAGATATTTCCATGTACATACAGATAGCGGTGTAGATATTTCCATGTTCATACAGATAGCGGTGTAGATATTTCCATGTATATGCAGATAGCTGTGTAGATATTTCCATTTTCATGCAGATAGTGGTGTAGATATTTCCATGTTCAAACAGATAGCGGTGTAGATATTTCCATGTTCATTCACATAGCGGTGTAGATATTTCCATGTTTATACAGATAGCGGTGAAGATGTATGCATGTTTACACAGATAGCGGTGTAGATATTTCCATGTTCATACAGATAGCGGTGTAGATATTTCCATGTTCATCCAGATGGCTGTGTAGATATATCCATGTTCATACAGATGGCGGTGAAGATATTTCCATGTTCATACAGATAGCGGTGTAGATATTTCCACGTTCATACAGATAGCGGTGTAGATATTTCCATGTTCATCCAGATGGCTGTGTAGATATATCCATGTTCATACAGATGGCGGTGAAGGTATTTCCATGTTCATAGAGATAGCGGTGTAGATACTTCCATGTTCATACTGATAGCGGTGCTGATACTTCCATGTTTATACAGGTAGCGGTGTACATATTTCCGTGTTTATACAGATAGCGGTGTAGATATTTCCATGTTGATACAGATAGCGGTGTAGATATTTCCATGTATATACAGATAGCGGTGTAGATATCTCCTTCTTAATACAGATGGCGGTGTAGATATTTATATGTTCATACAGATGGCGGTGCAGATATTTCCATGTTCATACAGATGGCAGTGTAGATATTTCCATGTTTATAGAGATAGCGGTGTAGTTATTTCCATGTGCAAAGAGATAGCTGTGTAGATATATCCATGTTTATGCAGATAGCTGTGTAGGTATTTCCATTTTCATGCAGATAGCGGTGTAGATACTTCCATGTTCAAACAGCGGTGTAGATATTTCCATGTTCATACAGATAGCGGTGTAGATATTTCCATGTTTATACAGATGGCGGTGAAGATGTATGCATGTTTACACAGATAGCGGTGTAGATATTTCCATGTTCGTACAGATAGCGGTGTAGATATTTCCATGTTCATCCAGACGGCTGTGTAGACATATCCATGTTCATACAGATGGCGGTGAAGATATTTCCATGTTCATACAGATGGCGGTGTAGATTTTTCTATGTTTATACAGATAGCGGTGCTGATATTTAAATGTTTATACAGGTTGCGGTGTAGATATTTCCATGTTTATACAGATAGCGGTGTAGATATTTCCATGTTTATACACATAGCGGTGTAGATATATCCATGTTTATACAGTTAGCGGTGTAGATATCTCCATCTTAATACAGATGGCGGTGTAGATATTTATATGTTCATACAGATGGCGGTGCAGATATTTCCATGTTCATACAGATGGCGGTGAAGATATTTCCATGTTCATACAGATGACGGTGTAGATACTTCCATGTTCATACTGATAGCGGTGCTGATATTTCCATTTTTATACAGGTAGCGGTGTAGATATTTCCATGTTTATACACATAGCGGTGTAGATATTTCCATGTTTATACAGATAGCGGTGTAGATATTTCCGTGTTTATGCAGATAGTGGTGTAGATATCTCCATCTTAATACAGATGGCGGTGTAGATATTTATATGTTCATACAGATGGCGGTGCAGATATTTCCATGTTCATACAGATGGCGGTGTAGATATTTCCATGTTGATACAGATAGCGGTGTAGATATTTCCATGTGTAAAGAGATAGCTGTGTAGATATTTCCATGTATATGCAGATAGCTGTGTAGATATTTCCATTTTCATGCAGATAGCGGTGTATATATTTCCCTGTTCAAACAGATAGCGGTGTAGATATTTCCATGTTCATAGAGATAGCGGTGTAGATATTTCCATGTTTATACAGATAGCGGTGAAGATGTATGCATGTTTACACAGATAGAGGTGTAGATATTTCCATGTTCATCCAGATGGCTGTGTAGATATATCCATGTTCATACAGATAGCGGTGTAGATATTTCCATGTTCATACAGATAGCGGTGCAGATATTTCCATGCTCATCCAGATGGCTGTGTAGATATATCCATGTTCATGCAGATGGCGGTGAAGATATTTCCATGTTCATACAGATAGCGGTGTAGATATTTCCATGTTCATACAGATAGCGGTGTGGATATTTCCATGTTCATACAGATAGCGGTGTATGTATTTCCATGTTCATACAGATAGCGGTGTAGATATTTCCATTTTCATGCAGATAGCGGTGTATATATTTCCCTGTTCAAACAGTTAGCGGTGTAGATATTTCCATGTTCATAAAGATAGCAGTGTAGATATTTCCATGTTTATAAAGATAGCGGTGAAAATGTATGCATGTTTACACAGATAGCGGTGTAGATATTTCCATGTTCATCCCGATGGCTGTGTAGACATATCCATGTTCATACAGATGGCGGTGAAGATATTTCCATGTTCATACAGATGGCTGTGTAGATATATCCATGTTCATACAGATGGCGGTGAAGATATTTCCATGTTCATACAGATGTCGGTGTAGATATTTCCATGTTCATACCGATAGCGGTGCTGATATTTCCATGTTTACAAGGGAGCGGTGTAGATATTTCCATGTTCATACAGATAGTGGTGTAGATATTTCCATGTTTATACCCATAGCGGTGAAGATATTTCCATGTTTATACAGATAGCGGTGTAGATATCTCCATCTTAAAACAGATGGCGGTGCAGATATTTATATGTTCATGCAGATGGCGGTGTATATATTTCCATGTTCATATAGATCGCGGTGTAGATATTTCCATGTTCATACAGATGGCGTGAAGATATTTCAGTGTTCATACAGATGGCTGTGTAGATATTTCCATGTTCATACAGATGACGCTGTAGATATTTCCATGTTCATACAGATGGCTGTGTAGATATTTCCATGTTCATAACGATGGTGGTGTAGATATTTCCATGTTCATACTGATGGCGCTGTAGCTATTTCCATGTTTATACAGATGGCAGTGTAGATATTTCCATGTTTACAGATTTAGTGGTGTAGATATTTCCATGTTTATAGAGTTAGTGGTGTAGATATTTGCATGTTTATACAGATAGCGGTGTAGATATTTCCGTGTTCATACAGATGGCGGTGTAGATATTTCCATGTTTATAGAGATAGTGGTGTAGATATTTCCACATTTATACCGATTGCGGTGTAGATATTTCCATGTTTAAAGAGATGGCGGTGTAGATATTTCCGTGTTTATACAGATAGCGGTGAAGGAATTTCCATGTTTATACAGATAGCAGTGTAGATATTTCCATGTTTATACAGATAGCGGTGTTGATATTTCCATGTTTATACAGATGGCAGTGTAGATAATTCCATGTTTATAGATATAGCGGTGTACATATTTCCATGTTTATACAGATAGCGGCGTAGATATTTCCATGTTTTTGCAGATAGCGGTGTAGATATTTCCATGTTTATACAGAGAGCACTGTAGATATTTAGATGTTTATAGAGATAGCGGTGTAGATATTTCTCTGTTTTACAGATAGCAATGTAGATATTTCCGTGTTTATACAGATAGCGGTGCAGATATTTCCATGTTTATAGACATAGCAGTGTAGTTATTTCCAAGTTTATACAGATAACGGTGTATATATTTCCATGTTTATACAGATAGCAGTGTAGATATTTCTGTGTTTATACAGATAGCGGAGTAGGTATTTCCATGTTTACCCAGATAGCGGCGTAGACATTTCCATGTTTACATAGATAGAATTGTAGATATATCCATGTTTATAGAGATGGCCGTGTAGACATTTCCATGTTTATACAGATAGTGGTGAAGATTTTTCCATGTTTATACAGATAGCAGTGTAGATATATCCATCTTTATATGGTTGGCGGTGTAGATATTTCCATGTTCATACAGATGGCGTTGTAGATATTTCCATGTTTATAGAGATGGCGATCTAGATATTTCCATGTTTACAGAGATAGCAGTGTACTTATTTACGTGTTTATAGAGATAGCGGTGTGGATACTTCCATGTTTATACAGATAATGGTGTAGATATTTCCATGTTTATACAGATCGTGGTGTAGATATTTCCATGTTTATGCAGATAGCGGTGTAAATATTTTCATGTTTATACAGATAGCGGTGTAGATATTTCCATGTTTATACAGATAGCGCTGTAGATATTTCCATGTTTATACAGATGGCGGTGTAGATATTCCCATGTTTGTACAGAAGGCCGTGTAGATATTTCCATGCTTATACAGATGGCAGTGTAGATATTTCCATGTTTATAGAGATGAAGGTCTAGATATTTCCATGTTTATACAGATAGCGGTGTAGTTATTTCCATGTTTATTGAGATAATATTGTAGATATTTCCATGTTTATACAGATAGCGGGGTAGATATTTCCATGTTCAAATGGATAGCGGTGTAGATATTTCCATGTTCATACAGATAGCAGTGTAGATATTTCCATGTTCATTCAGATAGCGGTGTAGATTTTTCCATTTTCATACAGGTGGCAGTACACATATTTCCAGGTTCATACAGATGGCGGTGAAGATATTTCCATGTTGATACAGAAGGCGGTGTATATATTTCCATGTTGATACAGATGGCGGTGTAGATAATTCCATGTTCTTACAGATGGCGGTGTAGATATTTACATGTTTATACAGATAGCGGTGAAGATATTTGCATGTTTATTCAAAGAGCAGTGTAGTCATTTCCAAGTTTTTACCGATAGCGGTGTAGATATTTCCATGTTTATAGAGATAGCAGTCTAGTTATTTCCATGTTTAAGCAGATAACAGTGTAGATATTTCCATGTTTATGCAGATAGAGGTGTAGATATTTCTGTGTTTATACAGATAACATTGTAGATATTTACATGATCATACAGATGGCGGTGTAAATAATTCCATTTTGATACAGATGGCGGTGTAGGTATTTCCATGTTTATACAGATGGCGGTGTAGATATTTCCATGTTTATACAGATGGCGGTGTAGATATTTCCATGTTTACAGAGATAGCGGTGTAGATATTTCCATGTTTACACAGATAGCGGTGTAGATATTTCCATGTTTATACAGATAGCAGTGTAGATATTTCCATGTTTATTCAGATAGCGGTGTAGATATTTCCATGTTTATATAGATAGCGGTGAAGATATTTCCCTGTTTTACAGATAGCAGTGTAGATATTTCCATGTTCATACAGATAGAGGTGCAGATTTTTCCATGCTCCTACAGATGTCGGTGAAGATATTTCCATGTTGAAACAGATGGCGGTGTATATATTTCCATGTTGATACAGATGGCGGTGTAGATAATTCCATCTTCTTACAGATGGCTGTGTAGTTATTTCCCTGTTCATGCAGATGGCGGTGTAGATATTTCCATGTTTATACCGATAGCGGTGTATATATTTAAATGTTCAAACCGATAGCGGTGTAGATATTTCCATGTATACAGAGATGGCGGTGTAGATATTTCCTTCTTTATAGAGATATTGTTGTAGGTATTTCCATGTTTATACAGATAGCGGAGTAGATATTGCCATGCTTCTACAGATAGCGGTGTAGATAGTTCCATGTTTATACAGATGGCAGTGTGGATATTTCCACGTTTATAGATATAGCGGGGTAGATATTTCAGTGTTTATAGAGATAGCGGAGTAGATATTTCCATGTTTTTACAGATAGCGGTGCAGATATTTCCATGTTTATACAGAGAGCAATGTAGATATTTCCATGTTTATAGAGATAGCGGTGTCAATATTTCCATGTTTACACAGATAGCAGTGAACATGTTTACAAGTTTATACAGATAGCGGTGTAGATATTTCCATCTTTATACAGATACCGGTGTAGATATTTCCATGTTTATACAGATAGCGTTATAGATATTTCCATGTTTGTAGAGATAGCAGGGTATTTATTTCCATGTTCATAAAGATAGCGGTGTAGATATCTCCATCTTCATACCGATAGCGGTGCTGATATTTCCATGTTTATACAGGTAGCGGTGTAGATATTTCCATGTTTATACAGGTAGCGGAGTAGATATTTCCATGTTTATACAGATAGCGGTGTAGATATTTCCATGTTTATACACATAGCGGTGTAGATATTTCCATGTTTATACAGATAGCGGTGTAGATATCTCCATCTTAATACAGATGGCGGTGTAGATATTTATATGTTCATACAGACGGCGGTGCAGATATTTCCATGTTCATACAGATGGCGGTGTAGTTATTTCCAAATTCATACAGATAGCGGTGTAGTTATTTCCATGTGTAAAGAGATAGCTGTGTAGATATTTCCATGTATATGCAGATAGCTGTGTAGATATTTCCATTTTCATGCAGATAGCGGTGTATATATTTCCCTGTTCAAACAGTTAGCGGTGTAGATATTTCCATGTTCATAAAGATAGCTGTGTAGATATTTCCATGTTTATACAGATAGCGGTGAAGGTGTATGCATGTTTACACAGATAGCGGTGTAGATATTTCCATGTTTGTACAGATAGCGGTGAAGATGTATGCATGTTTACACAGATAGTGGTGTAGATATTTCCATGTTCATACTGATAGCGGTGTAGATATTTCCATGTTCATCCAGATGTCTGTGTAGATATATCCATGTTCATACAGATGGTGGTGAATATATTTCCATGTTCATACAGATAGAGGTGTAGTTATTTCCATGTGTAAAGAGATAGCTGTGTAGATATTTCCATGTATATGCAGATAGCTGTGTAGATATTTCCATTTTCATGCAGATAGCGGTTTAGATATTTCCATGTTCAAACAGATAGCGGTGTAGATATTTCCATGTTCATAGAGATAGCGGTGTAGATATTTCCATGTTTATACAGATAGCGGTGAAGATGTATGCATGTTTACACAGATAGCGGTGTAGATATTTCCATGTTCATACAGATAGCGGTGTAGATATTTCCATGTTCATCCAGATGGCTGTGTAGATATATCCATGTTCATACAGATGGCGGTGAAGATATTTCCATGTTCATACAGATAGCGGTGTAGATATTTCCATGTTCATACAGATAGCGGTGTAGATATTTCCATGTTCATACAGACAGCGGTGTTGATATTTCCATGTTCATCCAGATGGCTGTGTAGATATATCTATGTTCATACAGACGGTGGTGAAGATATTTCCATGTTCATACAGATATCGGTGGAGATATTTCCAAGTTCATACAGATAGCTGTGCTGATATTTCCATGTTTATACAGGTAGCGGTGTAGATATTTCCATGTTTATACAGATAGCGGTGTAGATATTTCCATGTTTATACAGATAGCGGTGTAGATATATCCATGTTTATAGAGATAGCGGTGTAGATACCTCCTTCTTAATACAGATGGCCGTGTGGATATTTATATGTTCATACATATGGCGGTGCAGATATTTCCATGTTCATACAGATGGTGGTGTAGATATTTCCATGTTCATACAGATAGCGGTGTAGTTATTTCCATGTGTAAAGAGATAGCTGTGTAGATATTTCCATGTATATGCAGATAGCTGTGTAGATATTTCCATTTTCATGCACATAGCGGTGTAGATATTTCCATGTTCAAACAGATAGCGGTGTAGATATTTCCATGTTCATACAGACAGCGGTGTAGATATTTCCATGTTTATACAGACAGCGGTGAAGATGTATGCATGTTTACACAGATAGCGGTGTAGATATTTCCATGTTTATACAGATAGCGGTGAAGATGTATGCATGTTTATACAGATAGCGGTGAAGATATTTCCATGTTCATAAAGATAGCAGTGTAGATATTTCCATGTTCATCCAGATGGCTGTGTAGATATATCCATGTTCATACAGATGGCGGTGAAGATATTTCCATGTTCATACAGATAGCGGTGTAGATATTTCCATGTTCATACAGATAGCGGTGTAGATATTTCCATGTTCATACAGAGAGCGGTGTATGTATTTCCATCTTCATACAGATAGCGGTGTAGATATTTCCATTTTCATGCACATAGCGGTGTATACATTTACCTGTTCATACAGTTAGCGGTGTAGATATTTCCATGATCATACAGATAGCGGTGCAGATATTTCCATGTTTATACAGATAGCGGTGAAGATGTGTGCATGTTTACACACATAGCGGTGTAGATATTTCCATGTTCATCCAGATGGCTGTGTAGATATATCCATGTTCATACAGATGGCGGTGAAGATATTTCCATGTACATACAGATAGCGGTGTAGATATTTCCATGTTCATACAGATAGCGGTGTAGATATTTCCATGTATATGCAGATAGCTGTGTAGATATTTCCATTTTCATGCAGATAGTGGTGTAGATATTTCCATGTTCAAACAGATAGCGGTGTAGATATTTCCAAGTTCATTCACATAGCGGTGTAGATATTTCCATGTTTATACAGATAGCGGTGAAGATGTATGCATGTTTACACAGATAGCGGTGTAGATATTTCCATGTTCATACAGATAGCGGTGTAGATATTTCCATGTTCATCCAGATGGCTGTGTAGATATATCCATGTTCATACAGATGGCGGTGAAGATATTTCCATGTTCATACAGATAGCGGTGTAGATATTTCCACGTTCATACAGATAGCGGTGTAGATATTTCCATGTTCATACAGATAGCGGTGTATGTATTTCCATGTTCATACAGATAGCGCTGTAGATATTTCCATTTTCATGCACATAGCGGTGTATACATTTCCCTGTTCAAACAGTTAGCGGTGTAGATATTTCCATGTTCATACAGATTGCGGTGCAGATATTTCCATGTTTATACAGATAGCGGTGAAGATGAATGCATGTTTACACACGTAGCGGTGTAGATATTTCCATGTTCATCCAGAAGGCTGTGTAGATATATCCATGTTCATACAGATGGCCGTGAAGATATTTCCATGTTCATAAAGATAGCGGTGTAGATATTTCCATGTTCATACAGATAGCGGTGTAGATATTTCCATGTATATGCAGATAGCTGTGTAGATATTTCCATTTTCATGCAGATAGTGGTGTAGATATTTCCATGTTCAAACAGATAGCGGTGTAGATATTTCCATGTTCATTCACATAGCGGTGTAGATATTTCCATGTTTATACAGATAGCGGTGAAGATGTTTGCATGTTTACACAGATAGCTGTGTAGATATTTCCATGTTCATACAGATAGCGGTGTAGACATTTCCATGTTCATCCAGATGGCTGTGTAGACATATCCATGTTCATACAGATGGCGGTGAAGATATTTCCATGTTCCTACAGATAGCGGTGTAGATATTTCCATGTTCATACAGATAGCGGTGTAGATATTTCCAAGTTCATACAGATAGCAGTGTAGATATTTCCATGTTCGTACAGATAGCGGTGTAGATATTTCCATGTTCATCCAGATGGCTGTGTAGATATATCCATGTTCATTCAGATGGCGGTGAAGATATTTCCATGTTCATACAGATAGCGGTGTAGATTTTCCATGTTCATACAGATAGCCGTGTAGATATTGCCATGTTCATACCGATAGCGGTGCTGATACTTCCATGTTTATACAGGTAGCTGTGTACATATTTCCATGTTTATACAGATAGCGGTGTAGATATTTCCATGTTCATACAGATAGCGGTGTAGATATTTCCATGTTTATACAGATAGCGGTGTAGATATCTCCTTCTTAATACAGATGGCGGTGTACATATTTACATGTTCATCCAGATGGCTGTGTAGATATTTCCATGTTCATACAGATAGCGGTGTAGATATTTCCATGTTCATACAGATAGCGGTGCAGATATTTCCATGTTCATACAGATGGCGGTGTAGATATTTCCATTTTCATACAGATAGCGGTGTAGTTATTTCCATGTGTAAAGAGATACCTGTGTAGATATTTCCGTGTATATGCAGATAGCTGTGTAGCAATTTCCATTTTCATGCAGACAGCCGTGTATATATTTCCCTGTTCAAACAGATAGCGGTGTAGATATTTCCATGTTCATACAGATAGCGGTGTGGATATTTCCATGTTCGTACAGATAGCGGTGTAGATATTTCCATGTTCATACAGATGGCCGTGTAGATATTGCCATGTTCATACCGATAGCGGTGCTGATACTTCCATGTTTATACAGGTAGCGGTGTACATTTTTCCGTGTTTATACAGATAGCGGTGTAGATATTTCTATGTTCATACAGATAGCGGTGTAGATATTTCCATCTTTATACAGATAGCGGTGTAGATATCTCCTTCTTAATACAGATGGCTGTGTAGACATTTATATGTTCATACAGATGGCGGTGCAGATATTTCCATGTTCATACAGATGGCGGTGTAGATATTTCCATGTTTATAGAGATAGTGGTGTAGTTATTTCCAAGTGTAATTAAATAGCTGTGTACATATTTCCATATATATGCAGATAGCTGTGTAGATATTTCCATTTTCATGCAGATAGCGGTGTAGATATTTCCATGTTCAAACAGATAGCAGTGTAGATATTTCCATGTTCATACAGATAGCGGTGTAGATATTTCCATGTTTATACAGATGGCTGTGTAGATATATCCATGTTCATACAGATGGCGGTGTAGATATTTCCATGTTCATACTGATAGCGGTGTAGATATTTCCATTTTCATCCAGATGGCTGTGTAGATATATCCATGTTCAAACATACAGATGGCAGAGAAGATATTTCCATGTTCATACAGATGGCGGAGAAGATATTTCCATGTTCATACAGACGGCGGTGTAGATATTTCCATATTCACACAGATAGCGGTGTAGATATTTCCATGTTCATACAGATAGCAGTGTAGATATTTCCATGTTCATACAGATAGCGGTGTATATATTTCCATGTTCATACAGATAGCGGTGTAGATATTTCCATTTTTATGCAGATAGCTGTGTATATATTCCCCTGCTCAGTTTGCGGTTTAGATATTTCCATGTTCATGCAGATAGCGGTGTAGATATTTCCATGTTCATACAGATAGCGGTGTAGATACTTCCATGTTCATACAGATAGCGGTGTAGATATTTCCATGTTCATACAGATAGCCGTGTAGATATTGCCATGTTCATACCGATAGCGGTGCTGATACTTCCATGTTTATACAGGTAGCTGTGCACATATTTCCATGTTTATACAGATAGCGGTGTAGATATTTCCATGTTCATACAGATAGCGGTGTAGATATTTCCATGTTTATACAGATAGCGGTGTAGATATCTCCTTCTTAATACAGATGGCGGTGTAGTTATTTACATGTTCATACAGATGGCGGTGCAGATATTTCCATGTTCATACAGATGGCGATGTAGATATTTCCATGTTTATAGAGATAGTTGTGTAATTATTTCCATGTGTAAAGAGATAGCTGTGTAGATATTTCCATGTTCATACAGATACCGGTGAAGATGTATGCATGTTTACACAGATAGCTGTGTTGATATTTCCATGTTCATACAGATAGTAGTGTAGATATTTCCGTGTTCATCCAGATGGCTGTGTAGACATATCCATGTTCATTCAGATGGCGGTGAAGATATTTCCATGTTTATACAGATAGCGGTGTAGACATTTCCATGTTCATACAGATAGCGGTGTAGATATTTCCATGTTCATACAGATGGCTGTGTAGATATCCATGTTCATACAGATGGCGGTGAAGATATTTCCATGTTCATAGAGATGGCGGTGTAGATATTTCCATATTCATTCCGATAGCGGTGCTGATATTTCCATGTTTATACAGGTAGCGGTGTAGATATTTCCATGTTTATACAGATAGCGGTGAAAATGTATGCATGTTTACGCAGATAGCGGTGTAGATATTTCCATGTTCATCCAGAATGCTGTGTAGATATATCCATGTTCATACAGATGGCGGTGAAGATATTTCCATGTTCATACAGAGAGCGGTGTAGATATTTCCATGTTCATACAGATAGCGGTGTATATATTTCCATGTTCATACAGATAGCGGTGTAGATATTTCCATGTTCATCCAGATGGCTGTGTAGATATTTCCATGTTCATGCAGATAGCGGTGTAGATACTTCCATGTTCATCCAGATGGCTGTGTAGATATATCCATGTTCATACAGACGGCATTGAAGATATTTCCATGTTCATACAGATAGCGGTGTAGATATTTCCATGTTCATACAGATAGCCGTGTAGATATTGCCATGTTCATACCGATAGCGGTGCTGATACTTCCATGTTTATACAGGTAGCTGTGTACATATTTCCATGTTTATACAGATAGCGGTGTAGGTATTTCCATGTTCATACAGATAGCGGTGAAGATATTTCCATGTTTATACAGATAGCGGTGTAGATATCTCCTTCTTAATACAGATGGCGGTGTAGTTATTTACATGTTCATACAGATGGCGGTGCAGATATTTCCATGTTCATACAGATGGCGGTGTAGATATTTCCATGTTTATAGAGATAGTGGTGTAGTTATTTCCATGTGTAAAGAGATAGCTGTGTAGATATTTCCATGTTCATACAGATACCGGTGAAGATGTATGCATGTTTACACAGATAGCTGTGTAGATATTTCCATGTTCATAATGATAGCTGTGTAGATATTTCCATGTTTATACAGATAGCGGTGAAGGTGTATGCATGTTTACACAGATAGCGGTGTAGATATTTCCATGTTTATACAGATAGCGGTGAAGATGTATGCATGTTTACACAGATAGCGTTGTAGATATTTCCATGTTCATACAGATAGCGGTGTAGATATTTCCATGTTCATCCAGATGGCTGCGTAGATATATCCATGTTCATACAGATGGCGGTGAAGATATTTCCATGTTCATACAGATAGAGGTGTCGTTATTTCCATGTGTAAAGAGATAGCTGTGTAGATATTTCCATGTATATGCAGATAGCTGTGTAGATATTTCCATTTTCATGCAGATAGCGGTTTAGATATTTCCATGTTCAAACAGATAGCGGTGTAGATATTTCCATGTTCATAAAGATAGCGGTGCAGATATTTCCATGTTTATACAGATAGCGGTGAAGATGTATGCCTGTTTACACAGATAGCGGTGTAGATATTTCCATGTTCATACAGATAGCGGTGTAGATATCTCCATGTTCATCCAGATGGCTGTGTAGATATATCCATGTTCATACAGATGGCGGTGAAGATATTTCCATGTTCATACAGATAGCAGTGTAGATATTTCCATGTTCATACAGATAGCGGTGTAGATATTTCCATGTTCATACAGACAGCGGTGTTGATATTTCCATGTTCATCCAGATGGCTGTGTAGATATATCTATGTTCGTACAGAAGGTGGTGAAGATATTTCCATGTTCATACAGATATCGGTGTAGATATTTCCATGTTCATACAGATAGCGGTGAAGGTATTTCCATGTTCATACAGATAGCGGTGCTGATATTTCCATGTTTATACAGGTAGCGGTGTAGATATTTCCATGTTTATACAGATAGCGGTGTAGATATTTCCATTTTTATACAGATAGCGGTGTAGATATATCCATGTTTATAGAGATAGCGGTGTAGATATCTCCTTCTTAATACAGATGGCCGTGTGGATATTTATATGTTCATACAGATGGCGGTGCGGATATTTCCATGTTCATACAGATGGTGGTGTAGATATTTCCATGTTCATACAGATAGCGGTGTAGTTATTTCCATGTGTAAAGAGATAGCTATGTAGATATTTCCATGTATATGCAGATAGCTGTGTAGATATTTCCATTTTCATGCACATAGCGGTGTAGATATTTCCATGTTCAAACAGATAGCGGTGTAGATATTTCCATGTTCATACAGATAGCGGTGTAGATATTTCCATGTTTATACAGACAGCGGTGAAGATGTATGCATGTTTACACAGATAGCGGTGTAGATATTTCCATGTTTATACAGATAGCGGTGAAGATGTATGCATGTTTACACAGCGGTGTAGATATTTCCATGTTCATACAGATAGCGGTGTAGATATTTCCATGTTCATCCAGATGGCTGTGTAGATATATCCATGTTCATACAGATGGCGGTGAAGTTATTTCCATGTTCATACAGATAGCGGTGTAGATATTTCCATGTTCATACAGATAGCGGTGTAGATATTTCCATGTTCATACAGAGAGCGCTGTATGTATTTCCATGTTCATACAGATAGCGGTGTAGATATTTCCATTTTCATGCACATAGCAGTGTATACATTTCCCTGTTCAAACAGTTAGCGGTGTAGATATTTCCATGTTCATACAGATAGCGGTGCAGATATTTCCATGTTTATACAGATAGCGGTGAAGATGTATGCATGGTTACACACATAGCGGTGTAGATATTTCCATGTTCATCCTGATGGCTGTGTAGATATATCCATGTTCATACAGATGGCGGTGAAGATATTTCCATGTTCATACAGATAGCGGTGTAGATATTTCCATGTTTATACAGATAGCGGTGAAGATGTATGCATGTTTACACAGATAGCTGTGTAGATATTTCCATGTTCATACAGATAGCGGTGTAGATATTTCCATGTTCATCCAGATGGCTGTGTAGACATATCCTTGTTCATACAGATGGCGGTGAAGATATTTCCATGTTCATACAGATAGCGGTGTAGATATTTCCATGTTCATACTGATAGCGGTGTAGATATTTCCGTGTTAATATAGATGGCTGTGTAGATATATCCATGTTCATACAGATGGCGGTGAAGATATTTCCATGTTAATACAGATGGCGGTGTAGATATTTCCATGTTCATTCCGATTGCGGTGCTGATATTTCCATGTTTATACAGGTAGCGGTGTAGATATTTCCATGTTTATACAGATAGCGGTGTAGATATTTCCATGTTTATGCACATAGCGGTGTAGATATTTCCATGTTTATACAGATAGCGGTGTAGATATCTCCATCTTAATACAGATGGCGGTGTAGATATTTATATGTTCATACAGATGGCGGTGCAGATATTTCCATGTTCATACAAATGGCAGTGTAGATATTTCCATATTCATACAGATAGCGGTGTAGTTATTTCCATGTGTAAAGAGATAACTGTGTAGATATTTCCATGTATATGTAGATAGCAGTGTAGATATTTCCATTTTCATGCAGATAGCGGTGTAGATATTTCCATGTTCATCCAGATGGCTGTGTAGATATATCCATTTTCATACAGATGGCGGTGAAGATATTTCCATGTTCATACAGATAGCGGTGAAGATATTTCCATGTTCATAGAGATAGCGGTGTAGATACTTCCATGTTCATACTGATAGCGGTGCTGATACTTCCATGTTTATACTGGTAGCAGTGTACATATTTCCGTGTTTATACAGATAGCGGTGTAGATATTTCCATGTTGATACAGATAGCGGTGTAGATATTTCCATGTATATACAGATAGCGGTGTAGATATCTCCTTCTTAATACAGATGGCGGTGTAGATATTTATATGTTCATACAGATGGCGGTGCAGATATTTCCATGTTCATACAGATGGCAGTGTAGATATTTCCATGTTTATAGAGATAGCGGTGTAGTTATTTCCATGTGCAAAGAGATAGCTGTGTAGATATATCCATGTTTATGCAGATAGCTGTGTAGGTATTTCCATTTTCATGCAGATAGCGGTGTAGATACTTCCATGTTCAAACAGCGGTGTAGATATTTCCATGTTCATACAGATAGCGGTGTAGATATTTCCATGTTTATACAGATGGCGGTGAAGATGTATGCATGTTTACACAGATAGCGGTGTAGATATTTCCATGTTCGTACAGATAGCGGTGTAGATATTTCCATGTTCATCCAGACGGCTGTGTAGACATATCCATGTTCATACAGATGGCGGTGAAGATATTTCCATGTTCATACAGATGGCGGTGTAGATTTTTCTATGTTTATACAGATAGCGGTGCTGATATTTAAATGTTTATACAGGTTGCGGTGTAGATATTTCCATGTTTATACAGATAGCGGTGTAGATATTTCCATGTTTATACACATAGCGGTGTAGATATATCCATGTTTATACAGTTAGCAGTGTAGATATATCCATCTTAATACAGATGGCGGTGTAGATATTTATATGTTCATACAGATGGCGGTGCAGATATTTCCATGTTCATACAGATGGCGGTGAAGATATTTCCATGTTCATACAGATGACGGTGTAGATACTTCCATGTTCATACTGATAGCGGTGCTGATATTTCCATTTTTATACAGGTAGCGGTGTAGATATTTCCATGTTTATACACATAGCGGTGTAGATATTTCCATGTTTATACAGATAGCGGTGTAGATATTTCCGTGTTTATGCAGATAGTGGTGTAGATATCTCCATCTTAATACAGATGGCGGTGTAGATATTTATATGTTCATACAGATGGCGGTGCAGATATTTCCATGTTCATTCAGATGGCGGTGTAGATATTTCCATGTTGATACAGATAGCGGTGTAGATATTTCCATGTGTAAAGAGATAGCTGTGTAGATATTTCCATGTATATGCAGATAGCTGTGTAGAGATTTCCATTTTCATGCAGATAGCGGTGTATATATTTCCCTGTTCAAACAGATAGCGGTGTAGATATTTCCATGTTCATAGAGATAGCGGTGTAGATATTTCCATGTTTATACAGATAGCGGTGAAGATGTATGCATGTTTACACAGATAGAGGTGTAGATATTTCCATGTTCATCCAGATGGCTGTGTAGATATATCCATGTTCATACAGATAGCGGTGTAGATATTTCCATGTTCATACAGATAGCGGTGCAGATATTTCCATGCTCATCCAGATGGCTGTGTAGATATATCCATGTTCATGCAGATGGCGGTGAAGATATTTCCATGTTCATACAGATAGCGGTGTAGATATTTCCATGTTCATACAGATAGCGGTGTGGATATTTCCATGTTCATACAGATAGCGGTGTATGTATTTCCATGTTCATACAGATAGCGGTGTAGATATTTCCATTTTCATGCAGATAGCGGTGTATATATTTCCCTGTTCAAACAGTTAGCGGTGTAGATATTTCCATGTTCATAAAGATAGCAGTGTAGATATTTCCATGTTTATAAAGATAGCGGTGAAAATGTATGCATGTTTACACAGATAGCGGTGTAGATATTTCCATGTTCATCCAGATGGCTGTGTAGACATATCCATGTTCATACAGATGGCGGTGAAGATATTTCCATGTTCATACAGATGGCTGTGTAGATATATCCATGTTCATACAGATGGCGGTGAAGATATTTCCATGTTCATACAGATGTCGGTGTAGATATTTCCATGTTCATACCGATAGCGGTGCTGATATTTCCATGTTTACAAGGGAGCGGTGTAGATATTTCCATGTTCATACAGATAGTGGTGTAGATATTTCCATGTTTATACCCTTAGCGGTGAAGATATTTCCATGTTTATACATATAGCGGTGTAGATATCTCCATCTTAAAACAGATGGCGGTGCAGATATTTATATGTTCATGCAGATGGCGGTGTATATATTTCCATGTTCATATAGATCGCGGTGTAGATATTTCCATGTTCATACAGATGGCGTGAAGATATTTCAGTGTTCATACAGATGGCTGTGTAGATATTTCCATGTTCATACAGATGACGCTGTAGATATTTCCATGTTCATACAGATGGCTGTGTAGATATTTCCATGTTCATAACGATGGTGGTGTAGATATTTCCATGTTCATACTGATGGCGCTGTAGCTATTTCCATGTTTATACAGATGGCAGTGTAGATATTTCCATGTTTACAGATTTAGTGGTGTAGATATTTCCATGTTTATAGAGTTAGTGGTGTAGATATTTGCATGTTTATACAGATAGCGGTGTAGATATTTCCGTGTTCATACAGATGGCGGTGTAGATATTTCCATGTTTATAGAGATAGTGGTGTAGATATTTCCACATTTATACCGATTGCGGTGTAGATATTTCCATGTTTAAAGAGATGGCGGTGTAGATATTTCCGTGTTTATACAGATAGCGGTGAAGGAATTTCCACGTTTATACAGATAGCAGTGTAGATATTTCCATGTTTATACAGATAGCGGTGTTGATATTTCCATGTTTATACAGATGGCAGTGTAGATAATTCCATGTTTATAGATATAGCGGTGTACATATTTCCATGTTTATACAGATAGCGGCGTAGATATTTCCATGTTTTTGCAGATAGCGGTGTAGATATTTCCATGTTTATACAGAGAGCACTGTAGATATTTAGATGTTTATAGAGATAGCGGTGTAGATATTTCCCTGTTTTACAGATAGCAATGTAGATATTTCCGTGTTTATACAGATAGCGGTGCAGATATTTCCATGTTTATAGACATAGCAGTGTAGTTATTTCCAAGTTTATACAGATAACGGTGTATATATTTCCATGTTTATACAGATAGCAGTGTAGATATTTCTGTGTTTATACAGATAGCGGAGTAGGTATTTCCATGTTTACCCAGATAGCGGCGTAGACATTTCCATGTTTACATAGATAGAATTGTAGATATATCCATGTTTATAGAGATGGCCGTGTAGACATTTCCATGTTTATACAGATAGTGGTGAAGATTTTTCCATGTTTATACAGATAGCAGTGTAGATATATCCATCTTTATATGGTTGGCGGTGTAGATATTTCCATGTTCATACAGATGGCGTTGTAGATATTTCCATGTTTATAGAGATGGCGATCTAGATATTTCCATGTTTACAGAGATATCAGTGTACTTATTTACGTGTTTATAGAGATAGCGGTGTGGATACTTCCATGTTTATACAGATAATGGTGTAGATATTTCCATGTTTATACAGATCGTGGTGTAGATATTTCCATGTTTATGCAGATAGCGGTGTAAATATTTTCATGTTTATACAGATAGCGGTGTAGATATTTCCATGTTTATACAGATAGCGCTGTAGATATTTCCATGTTTATACAGATGGCGGTGTAGATATTCCCATGTTTGTACAGAAGGCCGTGTAGATATTTCCATGCTTATACAGATGGCAGTGTAGATATTTCCATGTTTATAGAGATGAAGGTCTAGATATTTCCATGTTTATACAGATAGCGGTGTAGTTATTTCCATGTTTATTGAGATAATATTGTAGATATTTCCATGTTTATACAGATAGCGGGGTAGATATTTCCATGTTCAAATGGATAGCGGTGTAGATATTTCCATGTTCATACAGATAGCAGTGTAGATATTTCCATGTTCATTCAGATAGCGGTGTAGATTTTTCCATTTTCATACAGGTGGCAGTACACATATTTCCAGGTTCATACAGATGGCGGTGAAGATATTTCCATGTTGATACAGAAGGCGGTGTATATATTTCCATGTTGATACAGATGGCGGTGTAGATAATTCCATGTTCTTACAGATGGCGGTGTAGATATTTACATGTTTATACAGATAGCGGTGAAGATATTTGCATGTTTATTCAAAGAGCAGTGTAGTCATTTCCAAGTTTTTACCGATAGCGGTGTAGATATTTCCATGTTTATAGAGATAGCAGTCTAGTTATTTCCATGTTTAAGCAGATAACAGTGTAGATATTTCCATGTTTATGCAGATAGAGGTGTAGATATTTCTGTGTTTATACAGATAACATTGTAGATATTTACATGATCATACAGATGGCGGTGTAAATAATTCCATTTTGATACAGATGGCGGTGTAGGTATTTCCATGTTTATACAGATGGCGGTGTAGATATTTCCATGTTTATACAGATGGCGGTGTAGATATTTCCATGTTTACAGAGATAGCGGTGTAGATATTTCCATGTTTACACAGATAGCGGTGTAGATATTTCCATGTTTATACAGATAGCAGTGTAGATATTTCCATGTTTATTCAGATAGCGGTGTAGATATTTCCATGTTTATATAGATAGCGGTGAAGATATTTCCCTGTTTTACAGATAGCAATGTAGATATTTCCATGTTCATACAGATAGAGGTGCAGATTTTTCCATGCTCCTACAGATGTCGGTGAAGATATTTCCATGTTGATACAGATGGCGGTGTATATATTTCCATGTTGATACAGATGGCGGTGTAGATAATTCCATCTTCTTACAGATGGCTGTGTAGTTATTTCCCTGTTCATGCAGATGGCGGTGTAGATATTTCCATGTTTATACCGATAGCGGTGTATATATTTAAATGTTCAAACCGATAGCGGTGTAGATATTTCCATGTATACAGAGATGGCGGTGTAGATATTTCCTTCTTTATAGAGATATTGTTGTAGGTATTTCCATGTTTATACAGATAGCGGAGTAGATATTGCCATGCTTCTACAGATAGCGGTGTAGATAGTTCCATGTTTATACAGATGGCAGTGTGGATATTTCCACGTTTATAGATATAGCGGGGTAGATATTTCAGTGTTTATAGAGATAGCGGAGTAGATATTTCCATGTTTTTACAGATAGCGGTGCAGATATTTCCATGTTTATACAGAGAGCAATGTAGATATTTCCATGTTTATAGAGATAGCGGTGTCAATATTTCCATGTTTACACAGATAGCAGTGAACATATTTACAAGTTTATACAGATAGCGGTGTAGATATTTCCATCTTTATACAGATACCGGTGTAGATATTTCCATGTTTATACAGATAGCGTTATAGATATTTCCATGTTTGTAGAGATAGCAGGGTATTTATTTCCATGTTCATACAGATAGCGGTGTAGATATCTCCATGTTCATACCGATAGCGGTGCTGATATTTCCATGTTTATACAGGTAGCGGTGTAGATATTTCCATGTTTATACAGGTAGCGGAGTAGATATTTCCATGTTTATACAGATAGCGGTGTAGATATTTCCATGTTTATACACATAGCGGTGTAGATATTTCCATGTTTATACAGATAGCGGTGTAGATATCTCCATCTTAATACAGATGGCGGTGTAGATATTTATATGTTCATACAGACGGCGGTGCAGATATTTCCATGTTCATACAGATGGCGGTGTAGTTATTTCCAAATTCATACAGATAGCGGTGTAGTTATTTCCATGTGTAAAGAGATAGCTGTGTAGATATTTCCATGTATATGCAGATAGCTGTGTAGATATTTCCATTTTCATGCAGATAGCGGTGTATATATTTCCCTGTTCAAACAGTTAGCGGTGTAGATATTTCCATGTTCATAAAGATAGCTGTGTAGATATTTCCATGTTTATACAGATAGCGGTGAAGGTGTATGCATGTTTACACAGATAGCGGTGTAGATATTTCCATGTTTGTACAGATAGCGGTGAAGATGTATGCATGTTTACACAGATAGTGGTGTAGATATTTCCATGTTCATACTGATAGCGGTGTAGATATTTCCATGTTCATCCAGATGTCTGTGTAGATATATCCATGTTCATACAGATGGTGGTGAATATATTTCCATGTTCATACAGATAGAGGTGTAGTTATTTCCATGTGTAAAGAGATAGCTGTGTAGATATTTCCATGTATATGCAGATAGCTGTGTAGATATTTCCATTTTCATGCAGATAGCGGTTTAGATATTTCCATGTTCAAACAGATAGCGGTGTAGATATTTCCATGTTCATAGAGATAGCGGTGTAGATATTTCCATGTTTATACAGATAGCGGTGAAGATGTATGCATGTTTACACAGATAGCGGTGTAGATATTTCCATGTTCATACAGATAGCGGTGTAGATATTTCCATGTTCATCCAGATGGCTGTGTAGATATATCCATGTTCATACAGATGGCGGTGAAGATATTTCCATGTTCATACAGATAGCGGTGTAGATATTTCCATGTTCATACAGATAGCGGTGTAGATATTTCCATGTTCATACAGACAGCGGTGTTGATATTTCCATGTTCATCCAGATGGCTGTGTAGATATATCTATGTTCATACAGACGGTGGTGAAGATATTTCCATGTTCATACAGATATCGGTGGAGATATTTCCAAGTTCATACAGATAGCTGTGCTGATATTTCCATGTTTATACAGGTAGCGGTGTAGATATTTCCATGTTTATACAGATAGCGGTGTAGATATTTCCATGTTTATACAGATAGCGGTGTAGATATATCCATGTTAATAGAGATAGCGGTGTAGATACCTCCTTCTTAATACAGATGGCCGTGTGGATATTTATATGTTCATACAGATGGCGGTGCAGATATTTCCATGTTCATACAGATGGTGGTGTAGATATTTCCATGTTCATACAGATAGCGGTGTAGTTATTTCCATGTGTAAAGAGATAGCTGTGTAGATATTTCCATGTATATGCAGATAGCTGTGTAGATATTTCCATTTTCATGCACATAGCGGTGTAGATATTTCCATGTTCAAACAGATAGCGGTGTAGATATTTCCATGTTCATACAGACAGCGGTGTAGATATTTCCATGTTTATACAGACAGCGGTGAAGATGTATGCATGTTTACACAGATAGCGGTGTAGATATTTCCATGTTTATACAGATAGCGGTGAAGATGTATGCATGTTTATACAGATAGCGGTGAAGATATTTCCATGTTCATAAAGATAGCAGTGTAGATATTTCCATGTTCATCCAGATGGCTGTGTAGATATATCCATGTTCATACAGATGGCGGTGAAGATATTTCCATGTTCATACAGATAGCGGTGTAGATATTTCCATGTTCATACAGATAGCGGTGTAGATATTTCCATGTTCATACAGAGAGCGGTGTATGTATTTCCATCTTCATACAGATAGCGGTGTAGATATTTCCATTTTCATGCACATAGCGGTGTATACATTTACCTGTTCATACAGTTAGCGGTGTAGATATTTCCATGTTTACACAGATAGCGGTGTAGATATTTCCATGTTTATACAGATAGCAGTGTAGATATTTCCATGTTTATTCAGATAGCGGTGTAGATATTTCCATGTTTATATAGATAGCGGTGAAGATATTTCCCTGTTTTACAGATAGCAGTGTAGATATTTCCATGTTCATACAGATAGAGGTGCAGATTTTTCCATGCTCCTACAGATGTCGGTGAAGATATTTCCATGTTGATACAGATGGCGGTGTATATATTTCCATGTTGATACAGATGGCGGTGTAGATAATTCCATCTTCTTACAGATGGCTGTGTAGTTATTTCCCTGTTCATGCAGATGGCGGTGTAGATATTTCCATGTTTATACCGATAGCGGTGTATATATTTAAATGTTCAAACCGATAGCGGTGTAGATATTTCCATGTATACAGAGATGGCGGTGTAGATATTTCCTTCTTTATAGAGATATTGTTGTAGGTATTTCCATGTTTATACAGATAGCGGAGTAGATATTGCCATGCTTCTACAGATAGCGCTGTAGATAGTTCCATGTTTATACAGATGGCAGTGTGGATATTTCCACGTTTATAGATATAGCGGGGTAGATATTTCAGTGTTTATAGAGATAGCGGAGTAGATATTTCCATGTTTTTACAGATAGCGGTGCAGATATTTCCATGTTTATACAGAGAGCAATGTAGATATTTCCATGTTTATAGAGATAGCGGTGTCAATATTTCCATGTTTACACAGATAGCAGTGAACATATTTACAAGTTTATACAGATAGCGGTGTAGATATTTCCATCTTTATACAGATACCGGTGTAGATATTTCCATGTTTATACAGATAGCGTTATAGATATTTCCATGTTTGTAGAGATAGCAGGGTATTTATTTCCATGTTCATACAGATAGCGGTGTAGATATCTCCATGTTCATACCGATAGCGGTGCTGATATTTCCATGTTTATACAGGTAGCGGTGTAGATATTTCCATGTTTATACAGGTAGCGGAGTAGATATTTCCATGTTTATACAGATAGCGGTGTAGATATTTCCATGTTTATACACATAGCGGTGTAGATATTTCCATGTTTATACAGATAGTGGTGTAGATATCTCCATCTTAATACAGATGGCGGTGTAGATATTTATATGTTCATACAGACGGCGGTGCAGATATTTCCATGTTCATACAGATGGCGGTGTAGTTATTTCCAAATTCATACAGATAGCGGTGTAGTTATTTCCATGTGTAAAGAGATAGCTGTGTAGATATTTCCATGTATATGCAGATAGCTGTGTAGATATTTCCATTTTCATGCAGATAGCGGTGTATATATTTCCCTGTTCAAACAGTTAGCGGTGTAGATATTTCCATGTTCATAAAGATAGCTGTGTAGATATTTCCATGTTTATACAGATAGCGGTGAAGGTGTATGCATGTTTACACAGATAGCGGTGTAGATATTTCCATGTTTGTACAGATAGCGGTGAAGATGTATGCATGTTTACACAGATAGTGGTGTAGATATTTCCATGTTCATACTGATAGCGGTGTAGATATTTCCATGTTCATCCAGATGTCTGTGTAGATATATCCATGTTCATACAGATGGTGGTGAATATATTTCCATGTTCATACAGATAGAGGTGTAGTTATTTCCATGTGTAAAGAGATAGCTGTGTAGATATTTCCATGTATATGCAGATAGCTGTGTAGATATTTCCATTTTCATGCAGATAGCGGTTTAGATATTTCCATGTTCAAACAGATAGCGGTGTAGATATTTCCATGTTCATAGAGATAGCGGTGTAGATATTTCCATGTTTATACAGATAGCGGTGAAGATGTATGCATGTTTACACAGATAGCGGTGTAGATATTTCCATGTTCATACAGATAGCGGTGTAGATATTTCCATGTTCATCCAGATGGCTGTGTAGATATATCCATGTTCATACAGATGGCGGTGAAGATATTTCCATGTTCGTACAGATAGCGGTGTAGATATTTCCATGTTCATACAGATAGCGGTGTAGATATTTCCATGTTCATACAGACAGCGGTGTTGATATTTCCATGTTCATCCAGATGGCTGTGTAGATATATCTATGTTCATACAGACGGTGGTGAAGATATTTCCATGTTCATACAGATATCGGTGGAGATATTTCCAAGTTCATACAGATAGCTGTGCTGATATTTCCATGTTTATACAGGTAGCGGTGTAGATATTTCCATGTTTATACAGATAGCGGTGTAGATATTTCCATGTTTATACAGATAACGGTGTAGATATATCCATGTTTATAGAGATAGCGGTGTAGATACCTCCTTCTTAATACAGATGGCCGTGTGGATATTTATATGTTCATACAGATGGCGGTGCAGATATTTCCATGTTCATACAGATGGTGGTGTAGATATTTCCATGTTCATACAGATAGCGGTGTAGTTATTTCCATGTGTAAAGAGATAGCTGTGTAGATATTTCCATGAATATGCAGATAGCTGTGTAGATATTTCCATTTTCATGCACATAGCGGTGTAGATATTTCCATGTTCAAACAGATAGCGGTGTAGATATTTCCATGTTCATACAGACAGCGGTGTAGATATTTCCATGTTTATACAGACAGCGGTGAAGATGTATGCATGTTTACACAGATAGCGGTGTAGATATTTCCATGTTTATACAGATAGCGGTGAAGATGTATGCATGTTTATACAGATAGCGGTGAAGATATTTCCATGTTCATAAAGATAGCAGTGTAGATATTTCCATGTTCATCCAGATGGCTGTGTAGATATATCCATGTTCATACAGATGGCGGTGAAGATATTTCCATGTTCATACAGATAGCGGTGTAGATATTTCCATGTTCATACAGATAGCGGTGTAGATATTTCCATGTTCATACAGAGAGCGGTGTATGTATTTCCATCTTCATACAGATAGCGGTGTAGATATTTCCATTTTCATGCACATAGCGGTGTATACATTTACCTGTTCATACAGTTAGCGGTGTAGATATTTCCATGATCATACAGATAGCGGTGCAGATATTTCCATGTTTATACAGATAGCGGTGAAGATGTGTGCATGTTTACACACATAGCGGTGTAGATATTTCCATGTTCATCCAGATGGCTGTGTAGATATATCCATGTTCATACAGATGGCGGTGAAGATATTTCCATGTACATACAGATAGCGGTGTAGATATTTCCATGTTCATACAGATAGCGGTGTAGATATTTCCATGTATATGCAGATAGCTGTGTAGATATTTCCATTTTCATGCAGATAGTGGTGTAGATATTTCCATGTTCAAACAGATAGCGGTGTAGATATTTCCATGTTCATTCACATAGCGGTGTAGATATTTCCATGTTTATACAGATAGCGGTGAAGATGTATGCATGTTTACACAGATAGCGGTGTAGATATTTCCATGTTCATACAGATAGCGGTGTAGATATTTCCATGTTCATCCAGATGGCTGTGTAGATATATCCATGTTCATACAGATGGCGGTGAAGATATTTCCATGTTCATACAGATAGCGGTGTAGATATTTCCACGTTCATACAGATAGCGGTGTAGATATTTCCATGTTCATCCAGATGGCTGTGTAGATATATCCATGTTCATACAGATGGCGGTGAAGGTATTTCCATGTTCATAGAGATAGCGGTGTAGATACTTCCATGTTCATACTGATAGCGGTGCTGATACTTCCATGTTTATACAGGTAGCGGTGTACATATTTCCGTGTTTATACAGATAGCGGTGTAGATATTTCCATGTTGATACAGATAGCGGTGTAGATATTTCCATGTATATACAGATAGCGGTGTAGATATCTCCTTCTTAATACAGATGGCGGTGTAGATATTTATATGTTCATACAGATGGCGGTGCAGATATTTCCATGTTCATACAGATGGCAGTGTAGATATTTCCATGTTTATAGAGATAGCGGTGTAGTTATTTCCATGTGCAAAGAGATAGCTGTGTAGATATATCCATGTTTATGCAGATAGCTGTGTAGGTATTTCCATTTTCATGCAGATAGCGGTGTAGATACTTCCATGTTCAAACAGCGGTGTAGATATTTCCATGTTCATACAGATAGCGGTGTAGATATTTCCATGTTTATACAGATGGCGGTGAAGATGTATGCATGTTTACACAGATAGCGGTGTAGATATTTCCATGTTCGTACAGATAGCGGTGTAGATATTTCCATGTTCATCCAGACGGCTGTGTAGACATATCCATGTTCATACAGATGGCGGTGAAGATATTTCCATGTTCATACAGATGGCGGTGTAGATTTTTCTATGTTTATACAGATAGCGGTGCTGATATTTAAATGTTTATACAGGTTGCGGTGTAGATATTTCCATGTTTATACAGATAGCGGTGTAGATATTTCCATGTTTATACACATAGCGGTGTAGATATAT
Organism: Gorilla gorilla gorilla; assembly: GCF_029281585.2. Taxonomy (NCBI): domain Eukaryota; kingdom Metazoa; phylum Chordata; class Mammalia; order Primates; family Hominidae; genus Gorilla; species Gorilla gorilla. Next base: position 1,987,857 of record NC_073244.2, on the reverse strand, counting down.
CCATGTTTATACAGTTAGCGGTGTAGATATCTCCATCTTAATACAGATGGCGGTGTAGATATTTATATGTTCATACAGATGGCGGTGCAGATATTTCCATGTTCATACAGATGGCGGTGAAGATATTTCCATGTTCATACAGATGACGGTGTAGATACTTCCATGTTCATACTGATAGCGGTGCTGATATTTCCATTTTTATACAGGTAGCGGTGTAGATATTTCCATGTTTATACACATAGCGGTGTAGATATTTCCATGTTTATACAGATAGCGGTGTAGATATTTCCGTGTTTATGCAGATAGTGGTGTAGATATCTCCATCTTAATACAGATGGCGGTGTAGATATTTATATGTTCATACAGATGGCGGTGCAGATATTTCCATGTTCATACAGATGGCGGTGTAGATATTTCCATGTTGATACAGATAGCGGTGTAGATATTTCCATGTGTAAAGAGATAGCTGTGTAGATATTTCCATGTATATGCAGATAGCTGTGTAGATATTTCCATTTTCATGCAGATAGCGGTGTATATATTTCCCTGTTCAAACAGATAGCGGTGTAGATATTTCCATGTTCATAGAGATAGCGGTGTAGATATTTCCATGTTTATACAGATAGCGGTGAAGATGTATGCATGTTTACACAGATAGAGGTGTAGATATTTCCATGTTCATCCAGATGGCTGTGTAGATATATCCATGTTCATACAGATAGCGGTGTAGATATTTCCATGTTCATACAGTTAGCGGTGCAGATATTTCCATGCTCATCCAGATGGCTGTGTAGATATATCCATGTTCATGCAGATGGCGGTGAAGATATTTCCATGTTCATACAGATAGCGGTGTAGATATTTCCATGTTCATACAGATAGCGGTGTGGATATTTCCATGTTCATACAGATAGCGGTGTATGTATTTCCATGTTCATACAGATAGCGGTGTAGATATTTCCATTTTCATGCAGATAGCGGTGTATATATTTCCCTGTTCAAACAGTTAGCGGTGTAGATATTTCCATGTTCATAAAGATAGCAGTGTAGATATTTCCATGTTTATAAAGATAGCGGTGAAAATGTATGCATGTTTACACAGATAGCGGTGTAGATATTTCCATGTTCATCCCGATGGCTGTGTAGACATATCCATGTTCATACAGATGGCGGTGAAGATATTTCCATGTTCATACAGATGGCTGTGTAGATATATCCATGTTCATACAGATGGCGGTGAAGATATTTCCATGTTCATACAGATGTCGGTGTAGATATTTCCATGTTCATACCGATAGCGGTGCTGATATTTCCATGTTTACAAGGGAGCGGTGTAGATATTTCCATGTTCATACAGATAGTGGTGTAGATATTTCCATGTTTATACCCATAGCGGTGAAGATATTTCCATGTTTATACAGATAGCGGTGTAGATATCTCCATCTTAAAACAGATGGCGGTGCAGATATTTATATGTTCATGCAGATGGCGGTGTATATATTTCCATGTTCATATAGATCGCGGTGTAGATATTTCCATGTTCATACAGATGGCGTGAAGATATTTCAGTGTTCATACAGATGGCTGTGTAGATATTTCCATGTTCATACAGATGACGCTGTAGATATTTCCATGTTCATACAGATGGCTGTGTAGATATTTCCATGTTCATAACGATGGTGGTGTAGATATTTCCATGTTCATACTGATGGCGCTGTAGCTATTTCCATGTTTATACAGATGGCAGTGTAGATATTTCCATGTTTACAGATTTAGTGGTGTAGATATTTCCATGTTTATAGAGTTAGTGGTGTAGATATTTGCATGTTTATACAGATAGCGGTGTAGATATTTCCGTGTTCATACAGATGGCGGTGTAGATATTTCCATGTTTATAGAGATAGTGGTGTAGATATTTCCACATTTATACCGATTGCGGTGTAGATATTTCCATGTTTAAAGAGATGGCGGTGTAGATATTTCCGTGTTTATACAGATAGCGGTGAAGGAATTTCCATGTTTATACAGATAGCAGTGTAGATATTTCCATGTTTATACAGATAGCGGTGTTGATATTTCCATGTTTATACAGATGGCAGTGTAGATAATTCCATGTTTATAGATATAGCGGTGTACATATTTCCATGTTTATACAGATAGCGGCGTAGATATTTCCATGTTTTTGCAGATAGCGGTGTAGATATTTCCATGTTTATACAGAGAGCACTGTAGATATTTAGATGTTTATAGAGATAGCGGTGTAGATATTTCTCTGTTTTACAGATAGCAATGTAGATATTTCCGTGTTTATACAGATAGCGGTGCAGATATTTCCATGTTTATAGACATAGCAGTGTAGTTATTTCCAAGTTTATACAGATAACGGTGTATATATTTCCATGTTTATACAGATAGCAGTGTAGATATTTCTGTGTTTATACAGATAGCGGAGTAGGTATTTCCATGTTTACCCAGATAGCGGCGTAGACATTTCCATGTTTACATAGATAGAATTGTAGATATATCCATGTTTATAGAGATGGCCGTGTAGACATTTCCATGTTTATACAGATAGTGGTGAAGATTTTTCCATGTTTATACAGATAGCAGTGTAGATATATCCATCTTTATATGGTTGGCGGTGTAGATATTTCCATGTTCATACAGATGGCGTTGTAGATATTTCCATGTTTATAGAGATGGCGATCTAGATATTTCCATGTTTACAGAGATAGCAGTGTACTTATTTACGTGTTTATAGAGATAGCGGTGTGGATACTTCCATGTTTATACAGATAATGGTGTAGATATTTCCATGTTTATACAGATCGTGGTGTAGATATTTCCATGTTTATGCAGATAGCGGTGTAAATATTTTCATGTTTATACAGATAGCGGTGTAGATATTTCCATGTTTATACAGATAGCGCTGTAGATATTTCCATGTTTATACAGATGGCGGTGTAGATATTCCCATGTTTGTACAGAAGGCCGTGTAGATATTTCCATGCTTATACAGATGGCAGTGTAGATATTTCCATGTTTATAGAGATGAAGGTCTAGATATTTCCATGTTTATACAGATAGCGGTGTAGTTATTTCCATGTTTATTGAGATAATATTGTAGATATTTCCATGTTTATACAGATAGCGGGGTAGATATTTCCATGTTCAAATGGATAGCGGTGTAGATATTTCCATGTTCATACAGATAGCAGTGTAGATATTTCCATGTTCATTCAGATAGCGGTGTAGATTTTTCCATTTTCATACAGGTGGCAGTACACATATTTCCAGGTTCATACAGATGGCGGTGAAGATATTTCCATGTTGATACAGAAGGCGGTGTATATATTTCCATGTTGATACAGATGGCGGTGTAGATAATTCCATGTTCTTACAGATGGCGGTGTAGATATTTACATGTTTATACAGATAGCGGTGAAGATATTTGCATGTTTATTCAAAGAGCAGTGTAGTCATTTCCAAGTTTTTACCGATAGCGGTGTAGATATTTCCATGTTTATAGAGATAGCAGTCTAGTTATTTCCATGTTTAAGCAGATAACAGTGTAGATATTTCCATGTTTATGCAGATAGAGGTGTAGATATTTCTGTGTTTATACAGATAACATTGTAGATATTTACATGATCATACAGATGGCGGTGTAAATAATTCCATTTTGATACAGATGGCGGTGTAGGTATTTCCATGTTTATACAGATGGCGGTGTAGATATTTCCATGTTTATACAGATGGCGGTGTAGATATTTCCATGTTTACAGAGATAGCGGTGTAGATATTTCCATGTTTACACAGATAGCGGTGTAGATATTTCCATGTTTATACAGATAGCAGTGTAGATATTTCCATGTTTATTCAGATAGCGGTGTAGATATTTCCATGTTTATATAGATAGCGGTGAAGATATTTCCCTGTTTTACAGATAGCAGTGTAGATATTTCCATGTTCATACAGATAGAGGTGCAGATTTTTCCATGCTCCTACAGATGTCGGTGAAGATATTTCCATGTTGAAACAGATGGCGGTGTATATATTTCCATGTTGATACAGATGGCGGTGTAGATAATTCCATCTTCTTACAGATGGCTGTGTAGTTATTTCCCTGTTCATGCAGATGGCGGTGTAGATATTTCCATGTTTATACCGATAGCGGTGTATATATTTAAATGTTCAAACCGATAGCGGTGTAGATATTTCCATGTATACAGAGATGGCGGTGTAGATATTTCCTTCTTTATAGAGATATTGTTGTAGGTATTTCCATGTTTATACAGATAGCGGAGTAGATATTGCCATGCTTCTACAGATAGCGGTGTAGATAGTTCCATGTTTATACAGATGGCAGTGTGGATATTTCCACGTTTATAGATATAGCGGGGTAGATATTTCAGTGTTTATAGAGATAGCGGAGTAGATATTTCCATGTTTTTACAGATAGCGGTGCAGATATTTCCATGTTTATACAGAGAGCAATGTAGATATTTCCATGTTTATAGAGATAGCGGTGTCAATATTTCCATGTTTACACAGATAGCAGTGAACATGTTTACAAGTTTATACAGATAGCGGTGTAGATATTTCCATCTTTATACAGATACCGGTGTAGATATTTCCATGTTTATACAGATAGCGTTATAGATATTTCCATGTTTGTAGAGATAGCAGGGTATTTATTTCCATGTTCATAAAGATAGCGGTGTAGATATCTCCATCTTCATACCGATAGCGGTGCTGATATTTCCATGTTTATACAGGTAGCGGTGTAGATATTTCCATGTTTATACAGGTAGCGGAGTAGATATTTCCATGTTTATACAGATAGCGGTGTAGATATTTCCATGTTTATACACATAGCGGTGTAGATATTTCCATGTTTATACAGATAGCGGTGTAGATATCTCCATCTTAATACAGATGGCGGTGTAGATATTTATATGTTCATACAGACGGCGGTGCAGATATTTCCATGTTCATACAGATGGCGGTGTAGTTATTTCCAAATTCATACAGATAGCGGTGTAGTTATTTCCATGTGTAAAGAGATAGCTGTGTAGATATTTCCATGTATATGCAGATAGCTGTGTAGATATTTCCATTTTCATGCAGATAGCGGTGTATATATTTCCCTGTTCAAACAGTTAGCGGTGTAGATATTTCCATGTTCATAAAGATAGCTGTGTAGATATTTCCATGTTTATACAGATAGCGGTGAAGGTGTATGCATGTTTACACAGATAGCGGTGTAGATATTTCCATGTTTGTACAGATAGCGGTGAAGATGTATGCATGTTTACACAGATAGTGGTGTAGATATTTCCATGTTCATACTGATAGCGGTGTAGATATTTCCATGTTCATCCAGATGTCTGTGTAGATATATCCATGTTCATACAGATGGTGGTGAATATATTTCCATGTTCATACAGATAGAGGTGTAGTTATTTCCATGTGTAAAGAGATAGCTGTGTAGATATTTCCATGTATATGCAGATAGCTGTGTAGATATTTCCATTTTCATGCAGATAGCGGTTTAGATATTTCCATGTTCAAACAGATAGCGGTGTAGATATTTCCATGTTCATAGAGATAGCGGTGTAGATATTTCCATGTTTATACAGATAGCGGTGAAGATGTATGCATGTTTACACAGATAGCGGTGTAGATATTTCCATGTTCATACAGATAGCGGTGTAGATATTTCCATGTTCATCCAGATGGCTGTGTAGATATATCCATGTTCATACAGATGGCGGTGAAGATATTTCCATGTTCATACAGATAGCGGTGTAGATATTTCCATGTTCATACAGATAGCGGTGTAGATATTTCCATGTTCATACAGACAGCGGTGTTGATATTTCCATGTTCATCCAGATGGCTGTGTAGATATATCTATGTTCATACAGACGGTGGTGAAGATATTTCCATGTTCATACAGATATCGGTGGAGATATTTCCAAGTTCATACAGATAGCTGTGCTGATATTTCCATGTTTATACAGGTAGCGGTGTAGATATTTCCATGTTTATACAGATAGCGGTGTAGATATTTCCATGTTTATACAGATAGCGGTGTAGATATATCCATGTTTATAGAGATAGCGGTGTAGATACCTCCTTCTTAATACAGATGGCCGTGTGGATATTTATATGTTCATACATATGGCGGTGCAGATATTTCCATGTTCATACAGATGGTGGTGTAGATATTTCCATGTTCATACAGATAGCGGTGTAGTTATTTCCATGTGTAAAGAGATAGCTGTGTAGATATTTCCATGTATATGCAGATAGCTGTGTAGATATTTCCATTTTCATGCACATAGCGGTGTAGATATTTCCATGTTCAAACAGATAGCGGTGTAGATATTTCCATGTTCATACAGACAGCGGTGTAGATATTTCCATGTTTATACAGACAGCGGTGAAGATGTATGCATGTTTACACAGATAGCGGTGTAGATATTTCCATGTTTATACAGATAGCGGTGAAGATGTATGCATGTTTATACAGATAGCGGTGAAGATATTTCCATGTTCATAAAGATAGCAGTGTAGATATTTCCATGTTCATCCAGATGGCTGTGTAGATATATCCATGTTCATACAGATGGCGGTGAAGATATTTCCATGTTCATACAGATAGCGGTGTAGATATTTCCATGTTCATACAGATAGCGGTGTAGATATTTCCATGTTCATACAGAGAGCGGTGTATGTATTTCCATCTTCATACAGATAGCGGTGTAGATATTTCCATTTTCATGCACATAGCGGTGTATACATTTACCTGTTCATACAGTTAGCGGTGTAGATATTTCCATGATCATACAGATAGCGGTGCAGATATTTCCATGTTTATACAGATAGCGGTGAAGATGTGTGCATGTTTACACACATAGCGGTGTAGATATTTCCATGTTCATCCAGATGGCTGTGTAGATATATCCATGTTCATACAGATGGCGGTGAAGATATTTCCATGTACATACAGATAGCGGTGTAGATATTTCCATGTTCATACAGATAGCGGTGTAGATATTTCCATGTATATGCAGATAGCTGTGTAGATATTTCCATTTTCATGCAGATAGTGGTGTAGATATTTCCATGTTCAAACAGATAGCGGTGTAGATATTTCCAAGTTCATTCACATAGCGGTGTAGATATTTCCATGTTTATACAGATAGCGGTGAAGATGTATGCATGTTTACACAGATAGCGGTGTAGATATTTCCATGTTCATACAGATAGCGGTGTAGATATTTCCATGTTCATCCAGATGGCTGTGTAGATATATCCATGTTCATACAGATGGCGGTGAAGATATTTCCATGTTCATACAGATAGCGGTGTAGATATTTCCACGTTCATACAGATAGCGGTGTAGATATTTCCATGTTCATACAGATAGCGGTGTATGTATTTCCATGTTCATACAGATAGCGCTGTAGATATTTCCATTTTCATGCACATAGCGGTGTATACATTTCCCTGTTCAAACAGTTAGCGGTGTAGATATTTCCATGTTCATACAGATTGCGGTGCAGATATTTCCATGTTTATACAGATAGCGGTGAAGATGAATGCATGTTTACACACGTAGCGGTGTAGATATTTCCATGTTCATCCAGAAGGCTGTGTAGATATATCCATGTTCATACAGATGGCCGTGAAGATATTTCCATGTTCATAAAGATAGCGGTGTAGATATTTCCATGTTCATACAGATAGCGGTGTAGATATTTCCATGTATATGCAGATAGCTGTGTAGATATTTCCATTTTCATGCAGATAGTGGTGTAGATATTTCCATGTTCAAACAGATAGCGGTGTAGATATTTCCATGTTCATTCACATAGCGGTGTAGATATTTCCATGTTTATACAGATAGCGGTGAAGATGTTTGCATGTTTACACAGATAGCTGTGTAGATATTTCCATGTTCATACAGATAGCGGTGTAGACATTTCCATGTTCATCCAGATGGCTGTGTAGACATATCCATGTTCATACAGATGGCGGTGAAGATATTTCCATGTTCCTACAGATAGCGGTGTAGATATTTCCATGTTCATACAGATAGCGGTGTAGATATTTCCATGTTAATACAGATGGCTGTTTAGATATATCCATGTTCATACAGATGGCGGTGTAGATATTTCCATGTTCATACTGATAGCGGTGTAGATATTTCCATGTTCATCCAGATGGCTGTGTAGATATATCCATGTTCATACATACAGATGGAAGAGATGATATTTCCATGTTCATACAGATAGAGGTGTAAATATTTCCATGTTCATACAGATAGCGGTGTAGATATTTCCAGGTTCAGCCAGATGGCTGTGTAGATATATCCATGTTCATACAGATGGCGGAGAAGGTATTTCCATGTTCATACAGATAGCGGTGTAGATATTTCCATGTTCATACAGATAGCGGTGTAGATATTTCCATGTTCATACAGATAGCGGTGTAGATATTTCCATGTTCGTACAGATAGTGGTGTAGATATTTCCATGTACATCCAGATGGCTGTGTAGATATATCCATGTTCATACAGATGGCTGTGAAGATATTTCCATGTTCATACAGATAGCGGTGTAGATATTTCCATGTTCATACAGATGGCCGTGTAGATATTGCCATGTTCAAACCGATAGCGGTGCTGATACTTCCATGTTTATACAGGTAGCTGTGTACATATTTCCATGTTTATACAGATAGCGGTGTAGATATTTCCATGTTCATACAGATAGCGGTGTAGATATTTCCATGTTTATACAGATAGCGGTGTAGATATCTCCTTCTTAATACAGATGGCGGTATAGATATTTACATGTTCATAGAGATGGTGGTGCAGATATTTCCATGTTCATACAGATGGCGGTGTAGATATTTCCATGTTTATAGACAAAGCGGTGTAGTTATTTCCATGTGTAAAGAGATAGCTGTTTAGATATTTCCATGTATATGCAGATAGCTGTGTAGATATTTCCATTTTCATGCAGATAGTGGTGTAGATATTTCCATGTTCAAACAGATAGCGATGTAGATATTTCCATGTTCATACAGATAGCGGTGTCGATATTTCCATGTTTATACAGATAGCGGTGAAGATGTATGCATGTTTACACAGATAGCTGTGTTGATATTTCCATGTTCATACAGATAGTGGTGTAGATATTTCCATGTTCATCCAGATGGCTGTGTAGACATATCCATGTTCATTTAGATGGCGGTGAAGATATTTCCATGTTGATACAGATAGCGGTGAAGACATTTCCATGTTCATACAGATAGAGGAGTAGATATTTCCATGTTCATACAGATGGCTGTGTAGATATATCCATGTTCATACAGATGGCGGTGAAGATATTTCCATGTTCATAGAGATGGCGGTGTAGATATTTCCATGTTTATAGAGATAGCGGTGTAGTTATTTCCATGTTTATACAGGTAGCGGAGTTGATATTTCCATGTTTATACAGATAGCGGTGTAGATATTTCCATGTTTATACACATAGCGGTGTAGATATTTCCATGTTTATACAGATAGCAGTGTAGATATCTCCATCTTAATACAGACGGCGGTGTAGATATTTATATGTTCATACAGACGGCGGTGCAGATATTTCCATGTTCATACAGATGGCGGTGTAGTTATTTCCAAATTCATACTGATAGCGGTGTAGTTATTTCCATGTGTAAAGAGATAGCTGTGTAGATATTTCCATGTATATGCAGATAGCTGTGTAGATATTTCCATTTTCATGCAGATAGCGGTGTATATATTTCCCTGTTCAAACAGTTAGCGGTGTACATATTTCCATGTTCATAAGATAGCTGTGTAGATATTTCCATGTTTATACAGATACCGATGAAGGTGTATGCATGTTTACACAGATAGCGGTGTAGATATTTCCATGTTTATACAGATAGCGGTGAAGATGTATGCATGTTTACACAGATAGCGGTGTAGATATTTCCATGTTCATACTGATAGCGGTGTAGATATTTCCATGTTCATCCAGATGTCTGTGAAGATATATCCATGTTCATACAGATGGTGGTGGATATATTTCCATGTTCATACAGATAGAAGTGTATTTATTTCCATGTGTAAAGAGATAGCTGTGTAGATATTTCCATGTATATGCAGATAGCTGTGTAGATATTTCCATTTTCATGCAGATAGCGGTTTAGATATTTCCATGTTCAAACAGATAGCGGTGTAGATATTTCCATGTTCATAGAGATAGCGGTGTAGATATTTCCATGTTTATACAGATAGCGGTGAAGATGTATGCATGTTTACACAGATAGCGGTGTAGATATTTCCATGTTCATACAGATAGCGGTGTAGATATTTCCATGTTCATCCAGATGGCTGTGTAGATATATCCATGTTCATACAGATGGCGGTGAAGATATTTCCATGTTCATACAGATAGCGGTGTAGATATTTCCATGTTTATACAGATAGCGGTGTAGATATTTCCATGTTTATACAGATAGCGGAGTAGATATATCCATGTTTATAGAGATAGCGGTGTAGATATCTCCTTCTTAATACAGATGGCCGTGTGGATATTTATATGTTCATACAGATGGCGGTGCGGATATTTCCATGTTCATACAGATGGTGGTGTAGATATTTGCATGTTCATACAGATAGCGATGTAGTTATTTCCATGTGTAAAGAGATAGCTGTGTAGATATTTCCATGTATATGCAGATAGCTGTGTAGATATTTCCATTTTCATGAACATAGCGGTGTAGATATTTCCATGTTCAAACAGATAGCGGTGTAGATATTTCCATGTTCATACAGATAGCGGTGTAGATATTTCCATGTTTATACAGACAGTGGTGAAGATGTATGCATGTTTACACAGATAGCGGTGTAGATATTTCCATGTTTATACAGATAGCGGTGAAGATGTATGCATGTTTACACAGATAGCGGTGTAGATATTTCCATGTTCATACAGATAGCGGTGTAGATATTTCCATGTTCATCCAGATGGCTGTGTAGATATATCCATGTTCATACAGATGGCCGTGAAGATATTTCCATGTTCATACAGATAGCGGTGTAGATATTTCCATGTTCATACAGATAGCGGTGTAGATATTTCCATGTTCATACAGATAGCGGTGTATGTATTTCCATCTTCATACAGATAGCGGTGTAGATATTTCCATTTTCATGCACATAGCGGTGTATACATTTCCCTGTTCAAACAGTAAGCGTTGTAGATATTTCCATGATCATACAGATAGCGGTGCAGATATTTCCATGTTTATACAGATAGCGGTGAAGATGTATGCATGTTTACACACATAGCGGTGTAGATATTTCCATGTTCATCCAGATGACTGTGTAGATATATCCATGTTCGTACAGATGGCGGTGAAGATATTTCCATGTTCATACAGATAGTGGTGTAGATATTTCCATGTTCATACAGATAGCGGTGTAGATATTTCCATGTATATGCAGATAGCTTTGTAGATATTTCCATTTTCATGCAGATCGTGGTGTAGATATTTCCATGTTCAAACAGATAGCGGTGTAGATATTTCCATGTTCATTCACATAGCGGTGTAGATATTTCCATGTTTTTACAGATAGCGGTGAAGATGTATGCACGTTTACACAGATAGCTGTGTAGATATTTCCATGTTCATACAGATAGCGGTGTAGATATTTCCATGTTCATCCAGATGGCTGTGTAGACATATCCATGTTCATACAGATGGCGGTGATGATATTTCCATGTTCATACAGATAGCGGTCTGGATATTTCCATGTTCATACAGATAGCGGTGTAGATATTTCCATGTTAATACAGATGGCTGTGTAGATATATCCATGTTCATAAAGATGGCGGTGAAGATATTTCCATATTCATACAGATGGCGGTGTAGATATTTCCATGTTCATTCCGATAGCGGTGCTGATATTTCCATGTTTATACAGGTAACGGTGTAGATATTTCCATGTTTATACAGATAGCGGTGTAGATATTTCCATGTTTATACACATAGCGGTGTAGATATTTCCATTTTTATACAGATAGCGGTGTAGATATCTCCATCTTAATACAGATGGCGGTGTAGATATTTCTATGTTCATACAGATGGCGGTGCAGATATTTCCATGTTCATACAAATGGCGGTGTAGATACTTCCATATTCATACAGATAGCGGTGTAGTTATTTCCATGTGTAAAGAGATAGATGAGTAGATATTTCCATGTATATGTAGATAGCAGTGTAGATATTTCCATTTTCATGCAGATAGCGGTGTAGATATTTCCATGTTCATCCAGATGGCTGTGTAGATGTATCCATGTTCATACAGATGGCGGTGAAGATATTTCCATGTTCATACAGATAGCGGTGTAGATATTTCCATGTTCATAGAGATAGCGGTGTTGATACTTCCATGTTCATACCGATAGCGGTGCTGATACTTCCATGTTTATACAGGTAGCGGTGTACATATTTCCATGTTTATACAGATAGCGGTGTAGATATTTCCATGTTGATACAGATACCGGTGTAGATATTTCCATGTATATACAGATAGCGGTGTAGATATCTCCTTCTTAATACAGATGGCGCTGTAGATATTTATATGTTCATACAGACGGCGGTGCAGATATTTCCATGTTCATACAGATGGCAGTGTAGATATTTCCATGTTTATAGAGATAGCGGTGTAGTTATTTCCATGTGCAAAGAGATAGCTGTGTAGATATATCCATGTTTATGCAGATAGCTGTGTAGATATTTCCATTTTCATGCAGATAGCGGTGTATATACTTCCATGTTCAAACAGAGAGCGGTGTAGATATTTCCATGTTCATACAGATAGCTGTGTAGATATTTCCATGTTTATACAGATGGCGGTGAAGATGTATGCATGTTTACACAGATAGCGGTGTAGATATTTCCATGTTCGTACAGATAGCGGTGTAGATATTTCCATGTTCATCCAGACGGCTGTGTAGACATATCCATGTTCATACAGATGGTGGTGGAGATATTTCCATGTTCATACAGATGGCGGTGTAGATATTTCCATGTTCATACATATAGCGGTGCTGATATTTCCATGTTTATACAGGTTGCGGTGTAGATATTTCCATGTTTATACAGATACCGGTGTAGATATTTCCATGTTTATACACAAAGCGGTGTAGATATTTCCATGTTTATACAGTTAGCGGTGTAGATATCTCCATCTTAATACATCTGGCGGTGTAGATATTTATATGTTCATACAGATGGCGGTGCAGATATTTCCATGTTCATACAGATGGCGGTGAAGATATTTCCATGTTCATACAGATGACGGTGTAGATACTTCCATGTTCATACTGATAGCGGTGCTGATATTTCCATGTTTATACAGGTAGCGGTGTAGATATTTCCATGTTTATACAGATAGTGGTGTAGATATTTCCATGTTTATACACATAGCGGTGTAGATATTTCCATGTTTATACAGATAGCAGTGTAGATATTTCCGTGTTTATGCAGATAGTGGTGAAGATATCTCCATCTTAATACAGATGGCGGTGTAGATATTTATATGTTCATACAGATGGCGGTGCAGATATTTCCATGTTCATACAGATGGCGGTGTAGATATTTCCATGTTGATACAGATAGCGGTGTAGTTATTTCCATGTGTAAAGAGATAGCTGTGTAGATATTTCTATGTATATGCAGATAGCTGTGTAGATATTTCCATTTTCATGCAGATAGCGGTGTATATATTTCCCTGTTCAAACAGTTAGCGGTGCAGATATTTCCATGTTTATACAGATAGCGGTGTAGATGTATGCATGTTTACACAGATAGCGGTGTAGATATTTCCATGTTCATCCAGATGGCTGTGTAGATATATCCATGTTCATACAGATAGCGGTGTAGATATTTCCATGTTCATACAGATAGCGGTGCAGATATTTCCATGCTCATCCAGATGGCTGTGTAGATATATCCATGTTCATGCAGATGGCGGTGAAGATATTTCTATGTTCATACAGATAGCGGTGTAGATATTTCCATGTTCATACAGATAGCGGTGTGGATATTTCCATATTCATACTGATAGCGGTGTATGTATTTCCATGTTCATACAGATAGCAGTGTAGATATTTCCATTTTCATGCAGATAGCGGTGTATATATTTCCCTGTTCAAACAGTTAGCGGTGCAGATATTTCCATGTTCATAAAGATAGCGGTGTAGATATTTCCATGTTTATACAGATAGCGGTGAAGATGTATGCATGTTTACACAGATAGCGGTGTAGATATTTCCATGTTCATACTGATAGCGGTGTAGATATTTCCATGTTCATCCAGATGTCTGTGTAGATATATCCATGTTCATACAGATGGCGGTGAAGATACTTCCATGTTCATACAGATAGAGGTGTAGTTATTTCCATGTGTAAAGAGATAGCTGTGTAGATATTTCCATGTATATGCAGATAGTTGTGTAGATATTTCCATTTTCATGCAGATAGCGGTTTAGATATTTCCATGTTCAAACAGTTAGCGGTGTAGATATTTCCATGTTCATAGAGATAGCGGTGTAGATATTTCCATGTTTATACAGATAGCGGTGAAGATGTATGCATGTTTACACTGATAGCGGTGTAGATATTTCCATGTCCATACAGATAGCGGTGTAGATATATCCATGTTCATCCCGATGTCTGTGTAGATATATCCATGTTCATACAGATGGCGGTGAAGATATTTCCGTGTTCATACTGATAGCGGTGTAGATATTTCCATGTTCATACAGATAGCGGTGTAGATATTTCCATGTTCATACAGACAGCGGTGTTGATATTTCCATGTTCATCCAGATGGCTGTGTAGATATATCTATGTTCATACAGATGGTGGTGAAGGTATTTCCATGTTCATACAGATATCGGTGTAGATGTTTCCATGTTCATACAGATAGCGGTGAAGTTATTTCCATGTTCATACAGATAGCGGTGCTGATATTTCCATGTTTATACAGGTAGCGGTGTAGATACTTCCATGTTTATACAGATAGCGGTGTAGATATTTCCATGTTCAAACAGATAGCGGTGTAGATATTTCCATGTTCATTCACATAGCGGTGTAGATATTTCCATGTTTATACAGATAGCGGTGAAAATGTATGCATGTTTACACAGATAGCTGTGTAGATATTTCCATGTTCATACAGATACCTGTGTAGATATTTCCATGTTCATCCAGATGGCTGTGTAGACATATCCATGTTCATACAGATGGCGGTGAAGATATTTCCATGTTCATACAGATAGCGGTGTACATATTTCCATGTTCATACAGATAGCGGTGTAGATATTTCCATGTTAATACAGATGGCTGTGTAGATATATCCGTGTTCATACAGATGGCGGTGTAGATATTTCCATGTTCATACTGATAGCGGTGTAGATATTTCCATGTTCATCCCGATGGCTGTGTAGATATATCCATGTTCATACATACAGATGGCAGAGAAGATATTTCCATGTTTAACAGATAGAGGTGTAAATATTTCCATGTTCATACAGATAGCGGTGTAGATATTTCCATGTTCATCCAGATGGCTGTGTAGATATATCCATGTTCATACAGATGGCTGAGAAGGTATTTCCATGTTCATACAGATAGCGGTGTAGATATTTCCATGTTCATACAGATAGCGGTGTAGATATTTCCATGTTCATACAGATAGCGGTGTAGATATTTCCATGTTCGTACAGATAGCGGTGTAGATATTTCCATTTTCATCCAGATGGCTGTGTAGATATATCCATGTTCATACAGATGGCTGTGAAGATATTTCCATGTTCATACAGATAGCGGTGTAGATATTTCCATGTTCATACATATAGCCGTGTAGTTATTGCCATGTTCATACCGATAGCGGTGCTGATACTTCCATGTTTATACAGGTAGCTGTGTACATACTTCCATGTTTATTCAGATAGCGGTGTAGATTTTTCCATGTTCATACAGATAGCGGTGTAGATATTTCCATGTTTATACAGATAGCGGTGTAGATATCTCCTTCTTAATACAGATGGCGGTATAGATATTTACATGTTCATTCAGATGGCGGTGCAGATATTTCCATGTTCATACAGATGGCGGTGTAGATATTTCCATGTTTATAGAGATAGCGGTGTAGTTATTTCCATGTGTAAAGAGATAGCTGTGTAGATATTTCCATGTATATGCAGATAGCTGTGTAGATATTTCCATTTTCATGCAGATAGTGGTGTAGATATTTCCATGTTCAAACAGATAGCGATGTAGATATTTCCATGTTCATACAGATAGCGGTGTAGATATTTCCATGTTTATACAGATAGCGGTGAAGATGTATGCATGTTTACAAAGATAGCTGTGTTGATATTTCCATGTTCATACAGATAGTGGTGTAGATATTTCCATGTTCATCCAGATGGCTGTGTAGACATATCCATGTTCATTCAGATGGCGGTGAAGATATTTCCATGTTGATACAGATAGCGGTGTAGACATTTCCATGTTCATACAGATAGCGGTGTAGATATTTCCATGTTCATACAGATGGCTGTGTAGATATATCCATGTTCATACAGATGGCGGTGAAGATATTTCCATGTTCATAGAGATGGCGGTGTAGATATTTCCATATTCATTCCGATAGCGGTGCTGATATTTCCATGTTTATACAGGTTGCGGTGTAGATATTTCCATGTTTATACAGATACCGGTGTAGATATTTCCATGTTTATACACAAAGCGGTGTAGATATTTCCATGTTTATACAGTTAGCGGTGTAGATATCTCCATCTTAATACATCTGGCGGTGTAGATATTTATATGTTCATACAGATGGCGGTGCAGATATTTCCATGTTCATACAGATGGCGGTGAAGATATTTCCATGTTCATACAGATGACGGTGTAGATACTTCCATGTTCATACTGATAGCGGTGCTGATATTTCCATGTTTATACAGGTAGCGGTGTAGATATTTCCATGTTTATACAGATAGTGGTGTAGATATTTCCATGTTTATACACATAGCGGTGTAGATATTTCCATGTTTATACAGATAGCGGTGTAGATATTTCCGTGTTTATGCAGATAGTGGTGAAGATATCTCCATCTTAATACAGATGGCGGTGTAGATATTTATATGTTCATACAGATGGCGGTGCAGATATTTCCATGTTCATACAGATGGCGGTGTAGATATTTCCATGTTGATACAGATAGCGGTGTAGTTATTTCCATGTGTAAAGAGATAGCTGTGTAGATATTTCCATGTATATGCAGATAGCTGTGTAGATATTTCCATTTTCATGCAGATAGCGGTGTATATATTTCCCTGTTCAAACAGTTAGCGGTGCAGATATTTCCATGTTTATACAGATAGCGGTGTAGATGTATGCATGTTTACACAGATAGCGGTGTAGATATTTCCATGTTCATCCAGATGGCTGTGTAGATATATCCATGTTCATACAGATAGCGGTGTAGATATTTCCATGTTCATACAGATAGCGGTGCAGATATTTCCATGCTCATCCAGATGGCTGTGTAGATATATCCATGTTCATGCAGATGGCGGTGAAGATATTTCTATGTTCATACAGATAGCGGTGTAGATATTTCCATGTTCATACAGATAGCGGTGTGGATATTTCCATATTCATACAGATAGCGGTGTATGTATTTCCATGTTCATACAGATAGCAGTGTAGATATTTCCATTTTCATGCAGATAGCGGTGTATATATTTCCCTGTTCAAACAGTTAGCGGTGTAGATATTTCCATGTTCATAAAGATAGCGGTGTAGATATTTCCATGTTTATACAGATAGCGGTGAAGATGTATGCATGTTTACACAGATAGCGGTGTAGATATTTCCATGTTCATACTGATAGCGGTGTAGATATTTCCATGTTCATCCAGATGTCTGTGTAGATATATCCATGTTCATACAGATGGCGGTGAAGATACTTCCATGTTCATACAGATAGAGGTGTAGTTATTTCCATGTGTAAAGAGATAGCTGTGTAGATATTTCCATGTATATGCAGATAGTTGTGTAGATATTTCCATTTTCATGCAGATAGCGGTTTAGATATTTCCATGTTCAAACAGATAGCGGTGTAGATATTTCCATGTTCATAGAGATAGCGGTGTAGATATTTCCATGTTTATACAGATAGCGGTGAAGATGTATGCATGTTTACACTGATAGCGGTGTAGATATTTCCATGTCCATACAGATAGCGGTGTAGATATATCCATGTTCATCCCGATGTCTGTGTAGATATATCCATGTTCATACAGATGGCGGTGAAGATATTTCCATGTTCATACTGATAGCGGTGTAGATATTTCCATGTTCATACAGATAGCGGTGTAGATATTTCCATGTTCATACAGACAGCGGTGTTGATATTTCCATGTTCATCCAGATGGCTGTGTAGATATATCTATGTTCATACAGATGGTGGTGAAGGTATTTCCATGTTCATACAGATATCGGTGTAGATGTTTCCATGTTCATACAGATAGCGGTGAAGTTATTTCCATGTTCATACAGATAGCGGTGCTGATATTTCCATGTTTATACAGGTAGCGGTGTAGATACTTCCATGTTTATACAGATAGCGGTGTAGATATTTCCATGTTCAAACAGATAGCGGTGTAGATATTTCCATGTTCATTCACATAGCGGTGTAGATATTTCCATGTTTATACAGATAGCGGTGAAAATGTATGCATGTTTACACAGATAGCTGTGTAGATATTTCCATGTTCATACAGATACCTGTGTAGATATTTCCATGTTCATCCAGATGGCTGTGTAGACATATCCATGTTCAAACAGATGGCGGTGAAGATATTTCCATGTTCATACAGATAGCGGTGTACATATTTCCATGTTCATACAGATAGCGGTGTAGATATTTCCATGTTAATACAGATGGCTGTGTGGATATATCCGTGTTCATACAGATGGCGGTGTAGATATTTCCATGTTCATACTGATAGCGGTGTAGATATTTCCATGTTCATCCAGATGGCTGTGTAGATATATCCATCTTCATACATACAGATGGCAGAGAAGATATTTCCATGTTTAACAGATAGAGGTGTAAATATTTCCATGTTCATACAGATAGCGGTGTAGATATTTCCATGTTCATCCAGATGGCTGTGTAGATATATCCATGTTCATACAGATGGCGGAGAAGGTATTTCCATGTTCATACAGATAGCGGTGTAGATATTTCCATGTTCATACAGATAGCGGTGTAGATATTTCCATGTTCATACAGATAGCGGTGTAGATATTTCCATGTTCGTACAGATAGCGGTGTAGATATTTCCATTTTCATCCAGATGGCTGTGTAGATATATCCATGTTCATACAGATGGCGGTGAAGATATTTCCATGTTCATACAGATAGCGGTGTAGATATTTCCATGTTCATACATATAGCCGTGTAGTTATTGCCATGTTCATACCGATAGCGGTGCTGATACTTCCATGTTTATACAGGTAGCTGTGTACATACTTCCATGTTTATTCAGATAGCGGTGTAGATTTTTCCATGTTCATACAGATAGCGGTGTAGATATTTCCATGTTTATACAGATAGCGGTGTAGATATCTCCTTCTTAATACAGATGGCGGTATAGATATTTACATGTTCATTCAGATGGCGGTGCAGATATTTCCATGTTCATACAGATGGCGGTGTAGATATTTCCATGTTTATAGAGATAGCGGTGTAGTTATTTCCATGTGTAAAGAGATAGCTGTGTAGATATTTCCATGTATATGCAGATAGCTGTGTAGATATTTCCATTTTCATGCAGATAGTGGTGTAGATATTGCCATGTTCAAACAGATAGCGATGTAGATATTTCCATGTTCATACAGATAGCGGTGTAGATATTTCCATGTTTATACAGATAGCGGTGAAGATGTATGCATGTTTACAAAGATAGCTGTGTTGATATTTCCATGTTCATACAGATAGTGGTGTAGATATTTCCATGTTCATCCAGATGGCTGTGTAGACATATCCATGTTCATTCAGATGGCGGTGAAGTTATTTCCATGTTGATACAGATAGCGGTGTAGACATTTCCATGTTCATACAGATAGCGGTGTAGATATTTCCATGTTCATACAGATGGCTGTGTAGATATATCCATGTTCATACAAATGGCGGTGAAGATATTTCCATGTTCATAGAGATGGCGGTGTAGATATTTCCATATTCATTCCGATAGCGGTGCTGATATTTCCATGTTTATACAGGTAGCGGAGTAGATATTTCCATGTTTATACAGATAGCGGTGTAGATATTTCCATGTTTATACACATAGCGGTGTAGATATTTCCATGTTTATACAGATAGCGGTGTAGATATCTCCATCTTAATACAGATGGCAGTGTAGATATTTATATGTTCATACAGGCGGCAGTGCAGATATTCCATGTTCATACAGATGGCGGTGTAGTTATTTCCAAATTCATACAGATAGCGGTGTAGTTATTTCCATGTGTAAAGAGATATCTGTGTAGATATTTCCATGTATATGCAGATAGCTGTGTAGATATTTCCATTTTCATGCAGATAGCGGTGTATATATTTCCCTGTTCAAACAGTTAGCGGTGTAGATATTTCCATGTTCATAAAGATAGCTGTGTAGATATTTCCATGTTTATACAGATAGCGGTGAAGGTGTATGCATGTTTACACAGGTAGCGGTGTAGATATTTCCATGTTTATACAGATAGCGGTGAAGATGTATGCATGTTTACACAGATAGCGGTGTAGATATTTCCATGTTCATACTGATAGCGGTGTAGATATTTCCATGTTCATCCAGATGTCTGTGTAGATATATCCATGTTCATACAGATGGCGGTGAATATATTTCCATGTTCATACAGATAGAGGTGTATTTATTTCCATGTGTAAAGAGATAGCTGTGTAGATATTTCCATGTATATGCAGATAGCTGTGTAGATATTTCCATTTTCATGCAGATAGCGGTTTAGATATTTCCATGTTCAAACAGATAGCGGTGTAGATATTTCCATGTTCATAGAGATAGCGGTGTAGATATTTCCATGTTTATACAGATAGCGGTGAAGATGTATGCATGTTTACACAGATAGCGGTGTAGATATTTCCATGTTCATACAGATAGCGGTGTAGATATTTCCATGTTCATCCAGATGGCTGTGTAGATATATCCATGTTCATACAGATGGCGGTGAAGATATTTCCATGTTCATACAGATAGCGGTGTAGATATTTCCATGTTCATACAGATAGCGGTGTAGATATTTCCATTTTCATACAGACAGCGGTGTTGATATTTCCATGTTCATCCAGATGGCTGTGTAGATATATCTATGTTCATACAGATGGTGGTGAAGATATTTCCATGTTCATACAGATATCGGTGTAGATATTTCCATGTTCATACAGATAGCGGTGAAGTTATTTCCATGTTCATACAGACAGCGGTGCTATTTCCATGTTTATACAGGTGGCGGTGTAGATATTTCCATGTTTATACAGGTAGCGGTGTAGATATTTCCATGTTTATACAGATAGCGGTGTAGATATTTCCATATTCATACAGATAGCGTTGTAGTTATTTCCATGTGTAAAGAGATAGCTGTGTAGATATTTCCATGTATATGTAGATAGCAGTGTAGATATTTCCATTTTCATGCAGATAGCGGTGTAGATATTTCCATGTTCATCCAGATGGCTGTGTAGATATATCCATGTTCATACAGATGGCGGTGAAGATATTTCCATGTTCATACAGATAGCGGTGTAGATATTTCCATGTTCATAGAGATAGCGGTGTAGATACTTCCATGTTCATACCGATAGCGGTGCTGATACTTCCATGTTTATACAGGTAGTGGTGTACATATTTCCGTGTTTATACAGATAGTGGTGTAGATATTTCCATGTTGATACAGATAGCGGTGTAGATATTTCCATGTTTATACAGATAGCGGTGTAGATATCTCCTTCTTAATACAGATGGCGGTGTAGATATTTATATGTTCATACAGATGGCGGTGCAGATATTTCCATGTTCATACAGATGGCAGTGTAGATATTTCCATGTTTATAGAGATAGCGGTGTAGTTATTTCCATGTGCAAAGAGATAGCTGTGTAGATATATCCATGTTTATGCAGATAGCTGTGTAGATATTTCCATTTTCATGCAGATAGCGGTGTAGATACTTCCATGTTCAAACAGATAGCGGTGTAGATATTTCCATGTTCATACAGATAGCGATGTAGATATTTCCATGTTTATACAGATGGTGGTGAAGATATTTCCATGTTCATACAGATGACGGTGTAGATACTTCCATGTTCTTACTGATAGCGGTGCTGATATTTCCATGTTTATACAGGTAGCGGTGTAGATATTTCCATGTTCGTACAGGTAGCGGTGTAGATATTTCCATGTTCATCCAGACGGCTGTGTAGACATATCCATGTTCATACAGATGGCGGTGATGATATTTCCATGTTCATACAGATGGCGGTGTAGATATTTCCATGTTCATACAGATAGCGGTGCTGATATTTCCATGTTTATACAGGTTGCGGTGTAGATATTTCCATGTTTATACAGATAGCGGTGTAGATATTTCCATCTTTATACACATAGCGGTGTAGATATTTCCATGTTTATACAGTTAGCGGTGTAGATATCTCCATCTTAATACAGATGGCAGTGTAGATATTTATATGTTCATACAGATGGCGGTGCAGATATTTCCATGTTCATACAGATGGCGGTGAAGATATTTCCATGTTCATACAGATGACGGTGTAGATACTTCCATGTTCTTACTGATAGCGGTGCTGATATTTCCATGTTTATACAGGTAGCGGTGTAGATATTTCCATGTTTATACAGATAGCGGTGTAGATATTTCCATGTTTATACACATAGCGGTGTAGATATTTCCATGTTTATACAGATAGCGGTGTAGTTATTTCCATGTGTAAAGAGATAGCTGTGTAGATATTTCCATGTATATGCAGATAGCTGTGTAGATATTTCCATTTTCATGCAGATAGCGGTGTATATATTTCCCTGTTCAAACAGTTAGCGGTGTAGATATTTCCATGTTAATAGAGATAGCTGTGTAGATATTTCCATGTTTATACAGATAGCGGTGAAGATGTATGCATGTTTACACAGATAGCGGTGTAGATATTTCCATGTTCATCCAGATGGCTGTGTAGATATATCCATGTTCATACAGATAGCGGTGTAGATATTTCCATGTTCATACAGATAGCGGTGCAGATATTTCCTTGCTCATCCAGATGGCTGTGTAGATATATAGATGTCCATGCAGATGGCGGTGAAGATATTTCTATGTTCATACAGATAGCGGTGTAGATATTTCCATGTTCATACAGATAGCGGTGTGGATATTTCCATGTTCATACAGATAGCGGTGTATGTATTTCCATGTTCATACAGATAGTGGTGTAGATATTTCCATTTTCATGCAGATAGCGGTGTATATATTTCCCTGTTCAAACTGTTAGCGGTGTAGATATTTCCATGTTCATAAAGATAGCGGTGTAGATATTTCCATGTTTTTGCAGATAGCGGTGTAGATATTTCCATGTTTATACAGAGAGCACTGTAGATATTTAGATGTTTATAGAGATAGCGGTGTAGATATTTCCCTGTTTTACAGATAGCAATGTAGATATTTCCATGTTTATACAGATAGCGGTGCAGATATTTCCATGTTTATAGACATAGCAGTGTAGTTATTTCCAAGTTTATACAGATAACGGTGTATATATTTCCATGTTTATACAGATAGCAGTGTAGATATTTCTGTGTTTATACAGATAGCGGAGTAGTTATTTCCATGTTTACCCAGATAGCGGCGTAGACATTTCCATGTTTACACAGATAGAATTGTAGATATATCCATGTTTATAGAGATGGCCGTGTAGACATTTCCATGTTTATACAGATAGTGGTGAAGATTTTTCCATGTTTATACAGATAGCGGTGTAGATATATCCATCTTTATATGGTTGGCGGTGTAGATATTTCCATGTTCATACAGGTGGCGTTGTAGATATTTCCATGTTTATAGAGATGGCGATCTAGATATTTCCATGTTTACAGAGATAGCAGTGTACTTATTTACATGTTTATAGAGATAGCGGTGTGGATACTTCCATGTTTATACAGATAATGGTGTAGATATTTCCATGTTTATACAGATCGTGGTGTAGATATTTCCATGTTTATGCAGATAGCGGTGTAAATATTTTCATGTTTATACAGATAGCCGTTTAGATATTTCCATGTTTATACAGATAGCGCTGTAGATATTTCCATCTTTATACAGATGGCAGTGTAGATATTTCCATGTTTGTACAGAAGGCCGTGTAGATATTTCCATGTTCATACAGATAGCGGTGTAGATTTTTCCATTTTCATACAGATGGCAGTACACATATTTCCAGGTTCATACACATGGCGGTGAAGATATTTCCATGTTGATACAGAAGGCGGTGTATATATTTCCATGTTGATACAGATGGCGGTGTAGATATTTCCATGTTTATACAGATGACGGTGTAGATATTTCCATGTTTATACAGATGGCGGTGTAGATATTTCCATGTTTACACAGATAGCAGTGTAGATATTTCCATGTTTACACAGATAGCGGTGTAGATATTTCCATGTTCATACAGATAGCGATGCTGATATTACCATGTTCGTACAGATAGCGGTGCTGATATTTCCATGTTTATACAGGTAGCGGTGTAGATATTTCCATGTTTATACAGATAGTGGTGTAGATATTTCCATGTTTATACAGAGAGCAATGTAGATATTTCCATGTTTATAGAGATAGCGGTGTCAATATTTCCATGTTTACACAGATAGCAGTGAACATATTTACAAGTTTATACAGATAGCGGTGTAGATATTTCCATCTTTATACAGATAGCGGTGTAGATATTTCCATGTTTATACAGATAGCGTTATAGATATTTCCATGTTTGTAGAGATAGCAGGGTATTTATTTCCATGTTCATACAGACAGCGGTGTAGATATTTCCATGTTCATACCGATAGCGGTGCTGATATTTCCATGTTTATACAGGTAGCGGTGTAGATATTTGAATGTTTATACAGAAAGCGGTGTAGATATTTCCATGTTTATACAGATAGCGGTGTAGATATTTCCATGTTTATACAGACAGCGGTGTAGTTATCTCCGTCTTAATACAGATGGCGGTGTAGATATTTCCATATTCATAGAGATAGCTGTGTAGTTATTTCCATGTGTATAGAGATAGCTGTTCAGATATTTCCAAGTATATGCAGATAGCTGTGTAGATATTTCCATTTTCATGCAGACAGCGTTGTATATATTTCCATGTTCAAACAGATAGCGGTGTAGATATTTCTATGTTCGTACAGATAGCGGTGTAGATACTTCCATGTTCATACAGATAGCGGTGTAGATATTTCCATGTTCATACAGATAGCGGTGTAGATATTTCCATGTTCATACAGATAGCGGTGCTGATATTTCCATGTTCATACAGATAGCGGTGCTGATATTTCCATGTTTATACAGGTAGCGGTGTAGATATTTCCATGTTTATACAGATAGCGGTGTAGATATTTCCAAGTTTTTACAGGTAGCGGTGTAGATATCTCCATCTAAATACAGATGGCGGTGTAGATATTTATATGTTCATACAGATGGCGGTGCAGATATTTCCAGGTTCATACAGATGGCGGTGTAGATATTTCCATGTTTATAGTGATAGCGGTGTAGTTATTTCCATGTGTAAAGAGATAGCTTTGTAGATGTTTCCATGTATATGCAGATAACTGTGTAGATATTTCTATTTTCATGCAGATAGCGGTTTAGATATTTCCAAGTTCAAACAGATAGCGGTGTAGATATTTCCATGTTCATACAGATAGCGGTGTAGATATTTTCATGTTTATACAGATGGCGGTGAAGATGTATGCATGTTTACACAGATAGCGGTGTAGATATTTCCATGTTCATACAGATAGCGGTGTAGATATTTCCATGTTCATCCAGATGGCTGTGTAGACATATCCATGTTAAAACTGATGGCGGTGAAGATATTTCCATGTTCATAAAGATAGCGGTGTAGATATTTCCATGTTCATACAGATAGCGGTGTAGATATTTCCATGTTCATACCGATAGCGGTGCTGATATTTCCATGTTTATACAGGTAGCGGTGTAGATATTTCCATGTTTATACAGAAAGCGGTGTAGATATTTCCATGTTTATACAGATAGCAGTGTAGATATTTCCATGTTTATACTGATAGCGGTGTAGTTATCTCCTTCTTAATACAGATGGCAGTGTAGATATTTATATGTTCATACAGATGGCGGTGCAGATATTTCCATGTTCATACAGATGGCGGTGTAGATATTTCCATGTTTAGAGAGATAGCGGTGTAGTTATTTCCATGTGTAAAGAGATAGCTTTGTAGATATTTCCATGTATATGCAGATAGCTGTGTAGATATTTCGATTTTCATGCAGACTGCAGTGTAGTTATTTCCATGTTCAAACAGATAGCGGTGCAGATATTTCCATGTTTATACAGAGAGCATTGTAGATATTTCCATGTTTATGGAGATAGCGGTGTCAATATTTCCATGTTTACACAGATAGCAGTGAAGATATTTACAAGTTTATACAGATAGCGGTGTAGATATTTCCATCTTTATACAGATAGCGGTGTAGATATTTCCATGTTTATACAGATAGCGTTATAGATATTTCCATGTTTGTAGAGATAGCAGGGTATTTATTTCCATGTTCATACAGATAGCGGTGTAGATATTTCCATGTTCATACCGATAGCGGTGCTGATATTTCCATGTTTATACAGGTAGCGGTGTAGATATTTCCATTTTTATTCAGATAGCGGTGTAGATATTTCCATGTTTATACAGATAGCGGTGTAGATATTTCCATGTATTTTCAGATACCTGTGTAGATATTTCTATTTTCATGCAGATAGCCGTTTAGATATTTCCATGTTCAAACAGATAGCGGTGTAGATATTTCCATGTTCATACAGATAGCGGTGTAGATATTTCCATGATTATACAGATGGCGGTGAAGATGTTTCCATGTTTACACCGATAGCGGTGTAGATATTTCCATGTTCATACAGATAGCGGTGTAGATATTTCCATGTTCATCCAGATGGCTTTGTAGACGTATCCATGTGAAAACAGATGGCGGTGAAGATATTTCCATGTTCATACAGATAGCGGTGTAGATATTCCCATGTTCATACAGATGGCGGTGTAGATATTTCCATGTTCATACAGATGGCTGTGTAGATATATCCATGTTCATGCAGATAGCGGTGCTGATATTTCCATGTTTATACAGGTAGCGGTGTAGATATTTCCATGTTTATACAGAAAGCGGTGTAGATATTTCCATGTTTATACAGATAGCGGTGTAGATATTTCCATGTTTCTACAGACAGCAGTGTAGTTATCTCCTTCTTAATACAGATGGCGGTGTAGATATTTATATGTTCATACAGATGGCGGTGCAGATATTTCCATGTTCATACAGATGGCGGTGTAGATATTTCCATGTTTATACAGATAGCGGAGTAGATATTGCCATGCTTGTACAGATAGCGGTATAGATAGTTCCACGTTTATACAGATGGCAGTGTGGATATTTCCATGTTTATAGATATAGCGGGGTAGATATTTCAGTGTTTATAGAGATAGCGGTGTAGATATTTCCATGTTTTTACAGATAGCGGTGCAGATATTTCCATGTTTATACAGAGAGCAATGTAGTTATTTCCATGTTTATGGAGATAGCGGTGTCAATATTTCCATGTTTACACAGATAGCAGTGAAGATATTTACAAGTTTATACAGATAGCGGAGTAGATATTTCATCTTTATACAGATAGCGGTGTAGATATTTCCATGTTTATACAGATAGCGTTATAGATATTTCCATGTTTGTAGAGATAGCAGGGTATTTATTTCCATGTTCATATAGATAGCGGTGTAGATATTTCCATGTTCATACCGATAGCGGTGCTGATATTTCCATGTTTATACAGGTAGCGGTGTAGATATTTCCATGTTTATTCAGATAGCGGTGTAGATATTTCCATGTTTAGACAGATAGCGGTGTAGATATTTCCATGTTTATACAGATAGCGGTGTAGTTATCTCCTTCGTAATACAGATGGCGGTGTAGATATTTATATGTTCATACAGATGACGGTGCAGATATTTCCATGTTCATACAGATGGCGGTGTAGATATTCCCATGTTTATAGAGATAGCGTTGTAGTTATTTCCATGTGTAAAGAGATAGCTGTGTAGATATTTCCATGTATATGCAGATAGCTGTGTAGATATTTCCATTTTCATGCAGATAGCGGTGTAGATATTTCCATGTTCAAAGAGATAGCGGTGTAGATATTTCTATGTTCATACAGATAGCGGTGTAGATATTTCTATGTTCATACAGATAGCTGTGTAGATATTTCCATGTTTATCCAGATGGCTGTGTAGATATATCCATGTTCATACAGATGGCAGTGAAGATATTTCCATGTTCATACAGATTGTGGTGTAGATATTTCCATGTTCATACAGATAGCGGTGTAGCTATTTCCATGTTCATACAGATAGCGGTGTAGATATTTCCATTTTCAAGCAGATAGCGGTGTATATATTTCCATGTTCAAACAGTTAGCGGTGTAGATATTTCCATGTTCATAAAGATAGAGGTGTAGATATTTCCATGTTTATACAGATAGCGGTGAAAATGTATGCATGTTTACACAGATAGCGGTGTAGATATTTCCATGTTCCTCCAGATGGCTGTGTAGATATATCCATGTTCATACAGATGGCGGTGAAGATATTTCCATGTTCATACAGATAGCGGTGTGGATATTTCCATGTTCATACAGATAGCGGTGTATGTATTTCCATGTTCATACAGATAGCGGTGTAGATATTTCCATTTTCATGCAGATAGCGGTGTATATATTTCCCTGTTCAAACAGTTAGCGGTGTAGATATTTCCATGTTCATAAAGATAGCAGTGTAGATATTTCCATGTTTATAAAGATAGCGGTGAAAATGTATGCATGTTTACACAGATAGCGGTGTAGATATTTCCATGTTCATCCAGATGGCTGTGTAGACATATCCATGTTCATACAGATGGCGGTGAAGATATTTCCATGTTCATACAGATGGCTGTGTAGATATATCCATGTTCATACAGATGGCGGTGAAGATATTTCCATGTTCATACAGATGTCGGTGTAGATATTTCCATGTTCATACCGATAGCGGTGCTGATATTTCCATGTTTACAAGGGAGCGGTGTAGATATTTCCATGTTCATACAGATAGTGGTGTAGATATTTCCATGTTTATACCCATAGCGGTGAAGATATTTCCATGTTTATACAGATAGCGGTGTAGATATCTCCATCTTAAAACAGATGGCGGTGCAGATATTTATATGTTCATGCAGATGGCGGTGTATATATTTCCATGTTCATATAGATCGCGGTGTAGATATTTCCATGTTCATACAGATGGCGTGAAGATATTTCAGTGTTCATACAGATGGCTGTGTAGATATTTCCATGTTCATACAGATGACGCTGTAGATATTTCCATGTTCATACAGATGGCTGTGTAGATATTTCCATGTTCATAACGATGGTGGTGTAGATATTTCCATGTTCATACTGATGGCGCTGTAGCTATTTCCATGTTTATACAGATGGCAGTGTAGATATTTCCATGTTTACAGATTTAGTGGTGTAGATATTTCCATGTTTATAGAGTTAGTGGTGTAGATATTTGCATGTTTATACAGATAGCGGTGTAGATATTTCCGTGTTCATACAGATGGCGGTGTAGATATTTCCATGTTTATAGAGATAGTGGTGTAGATATTTCCACATTTATACCGATTGCGGTGTAGATATTTCCATGTTTAAAGAGATGGCGGTGTAGATATTTCCGTGTTTATACAGATAGCGGTGAAGGAATTTCCATGTTTATACAGATAGCCGTGTAGATATTTCCATGTTTATACAGATAGCGGTGTTGATATTTCCATGTTTATACAGATGGCAGTGTAGATAATTCCATGTTTATAGATATAGCGGTGTACATATTTCCATGTTTATACAGATAGCGGCGTAGATATTTCCATGTTTTTGCAGATAGCGGTGTAGATATTTCCATGTTTATACAGAGAGCACTGTAGATATTTAGATGTTTATAGAGATAGCGGTGTAGATATTTCTCTGTTTTACAGATAGCAATGTAGATATTTCCGTGTTTATACAGATAGCGGTGCAGATATTTCCATGTTTATAGACATAGCAGTGTAGTTATTTCCAAGTTTATACAGATAACGGTGTATATATTTCCATGTTTATACAGATAGCAGTGTAGATATTTCTGTGTTTATACAGATAGCGGAGTAGGTATTTCCATGTTTACCCAGATAGCGGCGTAGACATTTCCATGTTTACATAGATAGAATTGTAGATATATCCATGTTTATAGAGATGGCCGTGTAGACATTTCCATGTTTATACAGATAGTGGTGAAGATTTTTCCATGTTTATACAGATAGCAGTGTAGATATATCCATCTTTATATGGTTGGCGGTGTAGATATTTCCATGTTCATACAGATGGCGTTGTAGATATTTCCATGTTTATAGAGATGGCGATCTAGATATTTCCATGTTTACAGAGATAGCAGTGTACTTATTTACGTGTTTATAGAGATAGCGGTGTGGATACTTCCATGTTTATACAGATAATGGTGTAGATATTTCCATGTTTATACAGATCGTGGTGTAGATATTTCCATGTTTATGCAGATAGCGGTGTAAATATTTTCATGTTTATACAGATAGCGGTGTAGATATTTCCATGTTTATACAGATAGCGCTGTAGATATTTCCATGTTTATACAGATGGCGGTGTAGATATTCCCATGTTTGTACAGAAGGCCGTGTAGATATTTCCATGCTTATACAGATGGCAGTGTAGATATTTTCATGTTTATAGAGATGAAGGTCTAGATATTTCCATGTTTATACAGATAGCGGTGTAGTTATTTCCATGTTTATTGAGATAATATTGTAGATATTTCCATGTTTATACAGATAGCGGGGTAGATATTTCCATGTTCAAATGGATAGCGGTGTAGATATTTCCATGTTCATACAGATAGCAGTGTAGATATTTCCATGTTCATTCAGATAACGGTGTAGATTTTTCCATTTTCATACAGGTGGCAGTACACATATTTCCAGGTTCATACAGATGGCGGTGAAGATATTTCCATGTTGATACAGAAGGCGGTGTATATATTTCCATGTTGATACAGATGGCGGTGTAGATAATTCCATGTTCTTACAGATGGCGGTGTAGATATTTACATGTTTATACAGATAGCGGTGAAGATATTTGCATGTTTATTCAAAGAGCAGTGTAGTCATTTCCAAGTTTTTACCGATAGCGGTGTAGATATTTCCATGTTTATAGAGATAGCAGTCTAGTTATTTCCATGTTTAAGCAGATAACAGTGTAGATATTTCCATGTTTATGCAGATAGAGGTGTAGATATTTCTGTGTTTATACAGATAACATTGTAGATATTTACATGATCATACAGATGGCGGTGTAAATAATTCCATTTTGATACAGATGGCGGTGTAGGTATTTCCATGTTTATACAGATGGCGGTGTAGATATTTCCATGTTTATACAGATGGCGGTGTAGATATTTCCATGTTTACAGAGATAGCGGTGTAGATATTTCCATGTTTACACAGATAGCGGTGTAGATATTTCCATGTTTATACAGATAGCAGTGTAGATATTTCCATGTTTATTCAGATAGCGGTGTAGATATTTCCATGTTTATATAGATAGCGGTGAAGATATTTCCCTGTTTTACAGATAGCAGTGTAGATATTTCCATGTTCATACAGATAGAGGTGCAGATTTTTCCATGCTCCTACAGATGTCGGTGAAGATATTTCCATGTTGATACAGATGGCGGTGTATATATTTCCATGTTGATACAGATGGCGGTGTAGATAATTCCATCTTCTTACAGATGGCTGTGTAGTTATTTCCCTGTTCATGCAGATGGCGGTGTAGATATTTCCATGTTTATACCGATAGCGGTGTATATATTTAAATGTTCAAACCGATAGCGGTGTAGATATTTCCATGTATACAGAGATGGCGGTGTAGATATTTCCTTCTTTATAGAGATATTGTTGTAGGTATTTCCATGTTTATACAGATAGCGGAGTAGATATTGCCATGCTTCTACAGATAGCGGTGTAGATAGTTCCATGTTTATACAGATGGCAGTGTGGATATTTCCACGTTTATAGATATAGCGGGGTAGATATTTCAGTGTTTATAGAGATAGCGGAGTAGATATTTCCATGTTTTTACAGATAGCGGTGCAGATATTTCCATGTTTATACAGAGAGCAATGTAGATATTTCCATGTTTATAGAGATAGCGGTGTCAATATTTCCATGTTTACACAGATAGCAGTGAACATATTTACAAGTTTATACAGATAGCGGTGTAGATATTTCCATCTTTATACAGATACCGGTGTAGATATTTCCATGTTTATACAGATAGCGTTATAGATATTTCCATGTTTGTAGAGATAGCAGGGTATTTATTTCCATGTTCATACAGATAGCGGTGTAGATATCTCCATGTTCATACCGATAGCGGTGCTGATATTTCCATGTTTATACAGGTAGCGGTGTAGATATTTCCATGTTTATACAGGTAGCGGAGTAGATATTTCCATGTTTATACAGATAGCGGTGTAGATATTTCCATGTTTATACACATAGCGGTGTAGATATTTCCATGTTTATACAGATAGCGGTGTAGATATCTCCATCTTAATACAGATGGCGGTGTAGATATTTATATGTTCATACAGACGGCGGTGCAGATATTTCCATGTTCATACAGATGGCGGTGTAGTTATTTCCAAATTCATACAGATAGCGGTGTAGTTATTTCCATGTGTAAAGAGATAGCTGTGTAGATATTTCCATGTATATGCAGATAGCTGTGTAGATATTTCCATTTTCATGCAGATAGCGGTGTATATATTTCCCTGTTCAAACAGTTAGCGGTGTAGATATTTCCATGTTCATAAAGATAGCTGTGTAGATATTTCCATGTTTATACAGATAGCGGTGAAGGTGTATGCATGTTTACACAGATAGCGGTGTAGATATTTCCATGTTTGTACAGATAGCGGTGAAGATGTATGCATGTTTACACAGATAGTGGTGTAGATATTTCCATGTTCATACTGATAGCGGTGTAGATATTTCCATGTTCATCCAGATGTCTGTGTAGATATATCCATGTTCATACAGATGGTGGTGAATATATTTCCATGTTCATACAGATAGAGGTGTAGTTATTTCCATGTGTAAAGAGATAGCTGTGTAGATATTTCCATGTATATGCAGATAGCTGTGTAGATATTTCCATTTTCATGCAGATAGCGGTTTAGATATTTCCATGTTCAAACAGATAGCGGTGTAGATATTTCCATGTTCATAGAGATAGCGGTGTAGATATTTCCATGTTTATACAGATAGCGGTGAAGATGTATGCATGTTTACACAGATAGCGGTGTAGATATTTCCATGTTCATACAGATAGCGGTGTAGATATTTCCATGTTCATCCAGATGGCTGTGTAGATATATCCATGTTCATACAGATGGCGGTGAAGATATTTCCATGTTCATACAGATAGCGGTGTAGATATTTCCATGTTCATACAGATAGCGGTGTAGATATTTCCATGTTCATACAGACAGCGGTGTTGATATTTCCATGTTCATCCAGATGGCTGTGTAGATATATCTATGTTCATACAGACGGTGGTGAAGATATTTCCATGTTCATACAGATATCGGTGGAGATATTTCCAAGTTCATACAGATAGCTGTGCTGATATTTCCATGTTTATACAGGTAGCGGTGTAGATATTTCCATGTTTATACAGATAGCGGTGTATATATTTCCATGTTTATACAGATAGCGGTGTAGATATATCCATGTTTATAGAGATAGCGGTGTAGATACCTCCTTCTTAATACAGATGGCCGTGTGGATATTTATATGTTCATACATATGGCGGTGCAGATATTTCCATGTTCATACAGATGGTGGTGTAGATATTTCCATGTTCATACAGATAGCGGTGTAGTTATTTCCATGTGTAAAGAGATAGCTGTGTAGATATTTCCATGTATATGCAGATAGCTGTGTAGATATTTCCATTTTCATGCACATAGCGGTGTAGATATTTCCATGTTCAAACAGATAGCGGTGTAGATATTTCCATGTTCATACAGACAGCGGTGTAGATATTTCCATGTTTATACAGACAGCGGTGAAGATGTATGCATGTTTACACAGATAGCGGTGTAGATATTTCCATGTTTATACAGATAGCGGTGAAGATGTATGCATGTTTATACAGATAGCGGTGAAGATATTTCCATGTTCATAAAGATAGCAGTGTAGATATTTCCATGTTCATCCAGATGGCTGTGTAGATATATCCATGTTCATACAGATGGCGGTGAAGATATTTCCATGTTCATACAGATAGCGGTGTAGATATTTCCATGTTCATACAGATAGCGGTGTAGATATTTCCATGTTCATACAGAGAGCGGTGTATGTATTTCCATCTTCATACAGATAGCGGTGTAGATATTTCCATTTTCATGCACATAGCGGTGTATACATTTACCTGTTCATACAGTTAGCGGTGTAGATATTTCCATGATCATACAGATAGCGGTGCAGATATTTCCATGTTTATACAGATAGCGGTGAAGATGTGTGCATGTTTACACACATAGCGGTGTAGATATTTCCATGTTCATCCAGATGGCTGTGTAGATATATCCATGTTCATACAGATGGCGGTGAAGATATTTCCATGTACATACAGATAGCGGTGTAGATATTTCCATGTTCATACAGATAGCGGTGTAGATATTTCCATGTATATGCAGATAGCTGTGTAGATATTTCCATTTTCATGCAGATAGTGGTGTAGATATTTCCATGTTCAAACAGATAGCGGTGTAGATATTTCCATGTTCATTCACATAGCGGTGTAGATATTTCCATGTTTATACAGATAGCGGTGAAGATGTATGCATGTTTACACAGATAGCGGTGTAGATATTTCCATGTTCATACAGATAGCGGTGTAGATATTTCCATGTTCATCCAGATGGCTGTGTAGATATATCCATGTTCATACAGATGGCGGTGAAGATATTTCCATGTTCATACAGATAGCGGTGTAGATATTTCCACGTTCATACAGATAGCGGTGTAGATATTTCCATGTTCATACAGATAGCGGTGTATGTATTTCCATGTTCATACAGATAGCGCTGTAGATATTTCCATTTTCATGCACATAGCGGTGTATACATTTCCCTGTTCAAACAGTTAGCGGTGTAGATATTTCCATGTTCATACAGATAGCGGTGCAGATATTTCCATGTTTATACAGATAGCGGTGAAGATGTATGCATGTTTACACACGTAGCGGTGTAGATATTTCCATGTTCATCCAGATGGCTGTGTAGATATATCCATGTTCATACAGATGGCCGTGAAGATATTTCCATGTTCATAAAGATAGCGGTGTAGATATTTCCATGTTCATACAGATAGCGGTGTAGATATTTCCATGTATATGCAGATAGCTGTGTAGATATTTCCATTTTCATGCAGATAGTGGTGTAGATATTTCCATGTTCAAACAGATAGCGGTGTAGATATTTCCATGTTCATTCACATAGCGGTGTAGATATTTCCATGTTTATACAGATAGCGGTGAAGATGTTTGCATGTTTACACAGATAGCTGTGTAGATATTTCCATGTTCATACAGATAGCGGTGTAGACATTTCCATGTTCATCCAGATGGCTGTGTAGACATATCCATGTTCATACAGATGGCGGTGAAGATATTTCCATGTTCCTACAGATAGCGGTGTAGATATTTCCATGTTCATACAGATAGCGGTGTAGATATTTCCATGTTCATACAGACAGCGGTGTTGATATTTCCATGTTCATCCAGATGGCTGTGTAGATATATCTATGTTCATACAGACGGTGGTGAAGATATTTCCATGTTCATACAGATATCGGTGGAGATATTTCCAAGTTCATACAGATAGCTGTGCTGATATTTCCATGTTTATACAGGTAGCGGTGTAGATATTTCCATGTTTATACAGATAGCGGTGTAGATATTTCCATGTTTATACAGATAGCGGTGTAGATATATCCATGTTTATAGAGATAGCGGTGTAGATACCTCCTTCTTAATACAGATGGCCGTGTGGTTATTTATATGTTCATACATATGGCGGTGCAGATATTTCCTTGTTCATACAGATGGTGGTGTAGATATTTCCATGTTCATACAGATAGCGGTGTAGTTATTTCCATGTGTAAAGAGATAGCTGTGTAGATATTTCCATGTATATGCAGATAGCTGTGTAGATATTTCCATTTTCATGCACATAGCGGTGTAGATATTTCCATGTTCAAACAGATAGCGGTGTAGATATTTCCATGTTCATACAGACAGCGGTGTAGATATTTCCATGTTTATACAGACAGCGGTGAAGATGTATGCATGTTTACACAGATAGCGGTGTAGATATTTCCATGTTTATACAGATAGCGGTGAAGATGTATGCATGTTTATACAGATAGCGGTGAAGATATTTCCATGTTCATAAAGATAGCAGTGTAGATATTTCCATGTTCATCCAGATGGCTGTGTAGATATATCCATGTTCATACAGATGGCGGTGAAGATATTTCCATGTTCATACAGATAGCGGTGTAGATATTTCCATGTTCATACAGATAGCGGTGTAGATATTTCCATGTTCATACAGAGAGCGGTGTATGTATTTCCATCTTCATACAGATAGCGGTGTAGATATTTCCATTTTCATGCACATAGCGGTGTATACATTTACCTGTTCATACAGTTAGCGGTGTAGATATTTCCATGATCATACAGATAGCGGTGCAGATATTTCCATGTTTATACAGATAGCGGTGAAGATGTGTGCATGTTTACACACATAGCGGTGTAGATATTTCCATGTTCATCCAGATGGCTGTGTAGATATATCCATGTTCATACAGATGGCGGTGAAGATATTTCCATGTACATACAGATAGCGGTGTAGATATTTCCATGTTCATACAGATAGCGGTGTAGATATTTCCATGTATATGCAGATAGCTGTGTAGATATTTCCATTTTCATGCAGATAGTGGTGTAGATATTTCCATGTTCAAACAGATAGCGGTGTAGATATTTCCATGTTCATTCACATAGCGGTGTAGATATTTCCATGTTTATACAGATAGCGGTGAAGATGTATGCATGTTTACACAGATAGCGGTGTAGATATTTCCATGTTCATACAGATAGCGGTGTAGATATTTCCATGTTCATCCAGATGGCTGTGTAGATATATCCATGTTCATACAGATGGCGGTGAAGATATTTCCATGTTCATACAGATAGCGGTGTAGATATTTCCACGTTCATACAGATAGCGGTGTAGATATTTCCATGTTCATACAGATAGCGGTGTATGTATTTCCATGTTCATACAGATAGCGCTGTAGATATTTCCATTTTCATGCACATAGCGGTGTATACATTTCCCTGTTCAAACAGTTAGCGGTGTAGATATTTCCATGTTCATACAGATAGCGGTGCAGATATTTCCATGTTTATACAGAAAGCGGTGAAGATGTATGCATGTTTACACACGTAGCGGTGTAGATATTTCCATGTTCATCCAGATGGCTGTGTAGATATATCCATGTTCATACAGATGGCCGTGAAGATATTTCCATGTTCATAAAGATAGCGGTGTAGATATTTCCATGTTCATACAGATAGCGGTGTAGATATTTCCATGTATATGCAGATAGCTGTGTAGATATTTCCATTTTCATGCAGATAGTGGTGTAGATATTTCCATGTTCAAACAGATAGCGGTGTAGATATTTCCATGTTCATTCACATAGCGGTGTAGATATTTCCATGTTTATACAGATAGCGGTGAAGATGTTTGCATGTTTACACAGATAGCTGTGTAGATATTTCCATGTTCATACAGATAGCGGTGTAGACATTTCCATGTTCATCCAGATGGCTGTGTAGACATATCCATGTTCATACAGATGGCGGTGAAGATATTTCCATGTTCCTACAGATAGCGGTGTAGATATTTCCATGTTCATACAGATAGCGGTGTAGATATTTCCATGTTAATACAGATGGCTGTGTAGATATATCCATGTTCATACAGATGGCGGTGTAGATATTTCCATGTTCATACTGATAGCGGTGTAGATATTTCCATGTTCATCCAGATGGCTGTGTAGATATATCCATGTTCATACATACAGATGGAAGAGATGATATTTCCATGTTCATACAGATAGAGGTGTAAATATTTCCATGTTCATACAGATAGCGGTGTAGATATTTCCAGGTTCAGCCAGATGGCTGTGTAGATATATCCATGTTCATACAGATGGCGGAGAAGGTATTTCCATGTTCATACAGATAGCGGTGTAGATATTTCCATGTTCATACAGATAGCGGTGTAGATATTTCCATGTTCATACAGATAGCGGTGTAGATATTTCCATGTTCGTACAGATAGTGGTGTAGATATTTCCATGTACATCCAGATGGCTGTGTAGATATATCCATGTTCATACAGATGGCTGTGAAGATATTTCCATGTTCATACAGATAGCGGTGTAGATATTTCCATGTTCATACAGATGGCCGTGTAGATATTGCCATGTTCAAACCGATAGCGGTGCTGATACTTCCAAGTTTATACAGGTAGCTGTGTACATATTTCCATGTTTATACAGATAGCGGTGTAGATATTTCCATGTTCATACAGATAGCGGTGTAGATATCTCCTTCTTAATACAGATGGCAGTATAGATATTTACATGTTCATAGAGATGGTGGTGCAGATATTTCCATGTTCATACAGATGGCGCTGTAGATATTTCCATGTTTATAGAGATAGCGGTGTAGTTATTTCCATGTGTAAAGAGATAGCTGTTTAGATATTTCCATGTATATGAAGATAGCTGTGTAGATATTTCCATTTTCATGCAGATAGTGGTGTAGATATTTCCATGTTCAAACAGATAGCGATGTAGATATTTCCATGTTCATACAGATAGCGGTGTAGATATTTCCATGTTTATACAGATAGCGGTGAAGATGTATGCATGTTTACACAGATAGCTGTGTTGATATTTCCATGTTCATACAGATAGTGGTGTAGATATTTCCATGTTCATCCAGATGGCTGTGTAGACATATCCATGTTCATTTAGATGGCGGTGAAGATATTTCCATGTTGATACAGATAGCGGTGAAGACATTTCCATGTTCATACAGATAGAGGAGTAGATATTTCCATGTTCATACAGATGGCTGTGTAGATATATCCATGTTCATACAGATGGCGGTGAAGATATTTCCATGTTCATAGAGATGGCGGTGTAGATATTTCCATGTTTATAGAGATAGCGGTGTAGTTATTTCCATGTTTATACAGGTAGCGGAGTTGATATTTCCATGTTTATACAGATAGCGGTGTAGATATTTCCATGTTTATACACATAGCGGTGTAGATATTTCCATGTTTATACAGATAGCAGTGTAGATATCTCCATCTTAATACAGACGGCGGTGTAGATATTTATATGTTCATACAGACGGCGGTGCAGATATTTCCATGTTCATACAGATGGCGGTGTAGTTATTTCCAAATTCATACTGATAGCGGTGTAGTTATTTCCATGTGTAAAGAGATAGCTGTGTAGATATTTCCATGTATATGCAGATAGCTGTGTAGATATTTCCATTTTCATGCAGATAGCGGTGTATATATTTCCCTGTTCAAACAGTTAGCGGTGTACATATTTCCATGTTCATAAAGATAGCTGTGTAGATATTTCCATGTTTATACAGATACCGATGAAGGTGTATGCATGTTTACACAGATAGCGGTGTAGATATTTCCATGTTTATACAGATAGCGGTGAAGATGTATGCATGTTTACACAGATAGCGGTGTAGATATTTCCATGTTCATACTGATAGCGGTGTAGATATTTCCATGTTCATCCAGATGTCTGTGTAGATATATCCATGTTCATACAGATGGTGGTGGATATATTTCCATGTTCATACAGATAGAAGTGTATTTATTTCCATGTGTAAAGAGATAGCTGTGTAGATATTTCCATGTATATGCAGATAGCGGTGTAGATATTTCCATGTTTATACAGATAGCGGAGTAGATATATCCATGTTTATAGAGATAGCGGTGTAGATATCTCCTTCTTAATACAGATGGCCGTGTGGATATTTATATGTTCATACAGATGGCGGTGCGGATATTTCCATGTTCATACAGATGGTGGTGTAGATATTTGCATGTTCATACAAATAGCGGTGTAGTTATTTCCATGTGTAAAGAGATAGCTGTGTAGATATTTCCATGTATATGCAGATAGCTGTGTAGATATTTCCATTTTCATGCACATAGCGGTGTAGATATTTCCATGTTCAAACAGATAGCGGTGTAGATATTTCCATGTTCATACAGATAGCGGTGTAGATATTTCCATGTTTATACAGACAGTGGTGAAGATGTATGCATGTTTACACAGATAGCGGTGTAGATATTTCCATGTTTATACAGGTAGCGGTGAAGATGTATGCATGTTTACACAGATAGCGGTGTAGATATTTCCATGTTCATACAGATAGCGGTGTAGATATTTCTATGTTCATCCAGATGGCTGTGTAGATATATCCATGTTCATACAGATGGCCGTGAAGATATTTCCATGTTCATACAGATAGCGGTGTAGATATTTCCATGTTCATACAGATAGCGGTGTAGATATTTCCATGTTCATACAGATAGCGGTGTATGTATTTCCATCTTCATACAGATAGCGGTGTAGATATTTCCATTTTCATGCACATAGCGGTGTATACATTTCCCTGTTCAAACAGTAAGCGTTGTAGATATTTCCATGATCATACAGATAGCGGTGCAGATATTTCCATGTTTATACAGATAGCGGTGAAGATGTATGCATGTTTACACACATAGCGGTGTAGATATTTCCATGTTCATCCAGATGACTGTGTAGATATATCCATGTTCGTACAGATGGCGGTGAAGATATTTCCATGTTCATACAGATAGCGGTGTAGATATTTCCATGTTCATACAGATAGCGGTGTAGATATTTCCATGTATATGCAGATAGCTTTGTAGATATTTCCATTTTCATGCAGATAGTGGTGTAGATATTTCCATGTTCAAACAGATAGCGGTGTAGATATTTCCATGTTCATTCACATAGCGGTGTAGATATTTCCATGTTTTTACAGATAGCGGTGAAGATGTATGCACGTTTACACAGATAGCTGTGTAGATATTTCCATGTTCATACAGATAGCGGTGTAGATATTTCCATGTTCATCCAGATGGCTGTGTAGACATATCCATGTTCATACA
This sequence comes from Gorilla gorilla gorilla, assembly GCF_029281585.2. NCBI lineage: Eukaryota > Metazoa > Chordata > Mammalia > Primates > Hominidae > Gorilla > Gorilla gorilla. The sequence goes on along the minus strand of NC_073244.2, from coordinate 1,945,893 downwards.
GATGGCGGTGATGATATTTCCATGTTCATACAGATAGCGGTCTAGATATTTCCATGTTCATACAGATAGCGGTGTAGATATTTCCATGTTAATACAGATGGCTGTGTAGATATATCCATGTTCATAAAGATGGCGGTGAAGATATTTCCATGTTCATACAGATGGCGGTGTAGATATTTCCATGTTCATTCCGATAGCGGTGCTGATATTTCCATGTTTATACAGGTAACGGTGTAGATATTTCCATGTTTATACAGATAGCGGTGTAGATATTTCCATGTTTATACACATAGCGGTGTAGATATTTCCATTTTTATACAGATAGCGGTGTAGATATCTCCATCTTAATACAGATGGCGGTGTAGATATTTCTATGTTCATACAGATGGCGGTGCAGATATTTCCATGTTCATACAAATGGCGGTGTAGATACTTCCATATTCATACAGATAGCGGTGTAGTTATTTCCATGTGTAAAGAGATAGATGTGTAGATATTTCCATGTATATGTAGATAGCAGTGTAGATATTTCCATTTTCATGCAGATAGCGGTGTAGATATTTCCATGTTCATCCAGATGGCTGTGTAGATGTATCCATGTTCATACAGATGGCGGTGAAGATATTTCCATGTTCATACAGATAGCGGTGTAGATATTTCCATGTTCATAGAGATAGCGGTGTAGATACTTCCATGTTCATACCGATAGCGGTGCTGATACTTCCATGTTTATACAGGTAGCGGTGTACATATTTCCGTGTTTATACAGATAGCGGTGTAGATATTTCCATGTTGATACAGATACCGGTGTAGATATTTCCATGTATATACAGATAGCGGTGTAGATATCTCCTTCTTAATACAGATGGCGCTGTAGATATTTATATGTTCATACAGACGGCGGTGCAGATATTTCCATGTTCATACAGATGGCAGTGTAGATATTTCCATGTTTATAGAGATAGCGGTGTAGTTATTTCCATGTGCAAAGAGATAGCTGTGTAGATATATCCATGTTTATGCAGATAGCTGTGTAGATATTTCCATTTTCATGCAGATAGCGGTGTATATACTTCCATGTTCAAACAGAGAGCGGTGTAGATATTTCCATGTTCATACAGATAGCTGTGTAGATATTTCCATGTTTATACACATGGCGGTGAAGATGTATGCATGTTTACACAGATAGCGGTGTAGATATTTCCATGTTCGTACAGATAGCGGTGTAGATATTTCCATGTTCATCCAGACGGCTGTGTAGACATATCCATGTTCATACAGATGGTGGTGGAGATATTTCCATGTTCATACAGATGGCGGTGTAGATATTTCCATGTTCATACATATAGCGGTGCTGATATTTCCATGTTTATACAGGTTGCGGTGTAGATATTTCCATGTTTATACAGATACCGGTGTAGATATTTCCATGTTTATACACAAAGCGGTGTAGATATTTCCATGTTTATACAGTTAGCGGTGTAGATATCTCCATCTTAATACATCTGGCGGTGTAGATATTTATATGTTCATACAGATGGCGGTGCAGATATTTCCATGTTCATACAGATGGCGGTGAAGATATTTCCATGTTCATACAGATGACGGTGTAGATACTTCCATGTTCATACAGATAGCGGTGTAGATATTTCCATGTATATGCAGATAGCTGTGTAGATATTTCCATTTTCATGCAGATAGCGGTGTAGATATTTCCCTGTTCAAACAGTTAGCGGTGCAGATATTTCCATGTTTATACAGATAGCGGTGTAGATGTATGCATGTTTACACAGATAGCGGTGTAGATATTTCCATGTTCATCCAGATGGCTGTGTAGATATATCCATGTTCATACAGATAGCGGTGTAGATATTTCCATGTTCATACAGATAGCGGTGCAGATATTTCCATGCTCATCCAGATGGCTGTGTAGATATATCCATGTTCATGCAGATGGCGGTGAAGATATTTCTATGTTCATACAGATAGCGGTGTAGATATTTCCATGTTCATACAGATAGCGGTGTGGATATTTCCATATTCATACAGATAGCGGTGTATGTATTTCCATGTTCATACAGATAGCAGTGTAGATATTTCCATTTTCATGCAGATAGCGGTGTATATATTTCCCTGTTCAAACAGTTAGCGGTGTAGATATTTCCATGTTCATAAAGATAGCGGTGTAGATATTTCCATGTTTATACAGATAGCGGTGAAGATGTATGCATGTTTACACAGATAGCGGTGTAGATATTTCCATGTTCATACTGATAGCGGTGTAGATATTTCCATGTTCATCCAGATGTCTGTGTAGATATATCCATGTTCATACAGATGGCGGTGAAGATACTTCCATGTTCATACAGATAGAGGTGTAGTTATTTCCATGTGTAAAGAGATAGCTGTGTAGATATTTCCATGTATATGCAGATAGTTGTGTAGATATTTCCATTTTCATGCAGATAGCGGTTTAGATATTTCCATGTTCAAACAGATAGCGGTGTAGATATTTCCATGTTCATAGAGATAGCGGTGTAGATATTTCCATGTTTATACAGATAGCGGTGAAGATGTATGCATGTTTACACTGATAGCGGTGTAGATATTTCCATGTCCATACAGATAGCGGTGTAGATATATCCATGTTCATCCCGATGTCTGTGTAGATATATCCATGTTCATACAGATGGCGGTGAAGATATTTCCATGTTCATACTGATAGCGGTGTAGATATTTCCATGTTCATACAGATAGCGGTGTAGATATTTCCATGTTCATACAGACAGCGGTGTTGATATTTCCATGTTCATCCAGATGGCTGTGTAGATATATCTATGTTCATACAGATGGTGGTGAAGGTATTTCCATGTTCATACAGATATCGGTGTAGATGTTTCCATGTTCATACAGATAGCGGTGAAGTTATTTCCATGTTCATACAGATAGCGGTGCTGATATTTCCATGTTTATACAGGTAGCGGTGTAGATACTTCCATGTTTATACAGATAGCGGTGTAGATATTTCCATGTTCAAACAGATAGCGGTGTAGATATTTCCATGTTCATTCACATAGCGGTGTAGATATTTCCATGTTTATACAGATAGCGGTGAAAATGTATGCATGTTTACACAGATAGCTGTGTAGATATTTCCATGTTCATACAGATACCTGTGTAGATATTTCCATGTTCATCCAGATGGCTGTGTAGACATATCCATGTTCATACAGATGGCGGTGAAGATATTTCCATGTTCATACAGATAGCGGTGTACATATTTCCATGTTCATACAGATAGCGGTGTAGATATTTCCATGTTAATACAGATGGCTGTGTGGATATATCCGTGTTCATACAGATGGCGGTGTAGATATTTCCATGTTCATACTGATAGCGGTGTAGATATTTCCATGTTCATCCAGATGGCTGTGTAGATATATCCATGTTCATACATACAGATGGCAGAGAAGATATTTCCATGTTTAACAGATAGAGGTGTAATTATTTCCATGTTCATACAGATAGCGGTGTAGATATTTCCACGTTCATCCAGATGGCTGTGTAGATATATCCATGTTCATACAGATGGCGGAGAAGGTATTTCCATGTTCATACAGATAGCGGTGTAGATATTTCCATGTTCATACAGATAGCGGTGTAGATATTTCCATGTTCATACAGATAGCGGTGTAGATATTTCCATGTTCGTACAGATAGCGGTGTAGATATTTCCATTTTCATCCAGATGGCTGTGTAGATATATCCATGTTCATACAGATGGCTGTGAAGATATTTCCATGTTCATACAGATAGCGGTGTAGATATTTCCATGTTCATACATATTGCCGTGTAGTTATTGCCATGTTCATACCGATAGCGGTGCTGATACTTCCATGTTTATACAGGTAGCTGTGTACATACTTCCATGTTTATTCAGATAGCGGTGTAGATTTTTCCATGTTCATACAGATAGCGGTGTAGATATTTCCATGTTTATACAGATAGCGGTGTAGATATCTCCTTCTTAATACAGATGGCGGTATAGATATTTACATGTTCATTCAGATGGCGGTGCAGATATTTCCATGTTCATACAGATGGCGGTGTAGATATTTCCATGTTTATAGAGATAGCGGTGTAGTTATTTCCATGTGTAAAGAGATAGCTGTGTAGATATTTCCATGTATATGCAGATAGCTGTGTAGATATTTCCATTTTCATGCAGATAGTGGTGTAGATATTTCCATGTTCAAACAGATAGCGATGTAGATATTTCCATGTTCATACAGATAGCGGTGTAGATATTTCCATGTTTATACAGATAGCGGTGAAGATGTATGCATGTTTACAAAGATAGCTGTGTTGATATTTCCATGTTCATACAGATAGTGGTGTAGATATTTCCATGTTCATCCAGATGGCTGTGTAGACATATCCATGTTCATTCAGATGGCGGTGAAGATATTTCCATGTTGATACAGATAGCGGTGTAGACATTTCCATGTTCATACAGATAGCGGTGTAGATATTTCCATGTTCATACAGATGGCTGTGTAGATATATCCATGTTCATACAGATGGCGGTGAAGATATTTCCATGTTCATAGAGATGGCGGTGTAGATATTTCCATATTCATTCCGATAGCGGTGCTGATATTTCCATGTTTATACAGGTAGCGGAGTAGATATTTCCATGTTTATACAGATAGCGGTGTAGATATTTCCATGTTTATACACATAGCGGTGTAGATATTTCCATGTTTATACATATAGCGGTGTAGATATCTCCATCTTAATACAGATGGCAGTGTAGATATTTATATGTTCATACAGGCGGCAGTGCAGATATTCCATGTTCATACAGATGGCGGTGTAGTTATTTCCAAATTCATACAGATAGCGGTGTAGTTATTTCCATGTGTAAAGAGATATCTGTGTAGATATTTCCATGTATATGCAGATAGCTGTGTAGATATTTCCATTTTCATGCAGATTGCGGTGTATATATTTCCCTGTTCAAACAGTTAGCGGTGTAGATATTTCCATGTTCATAAAGATAGCTGTGTAGATATTTCCATGTTTATACAGATAGCGGTGAAGGTGTATGCATGTTTACACAGGTAGCGGTGTAGATATTTCCATGTTTATACAGATAGCGGTGAAGATGTATGCATGTTTACACAGATAGCGGTGTAGATATTTCCATGTTCATACTGATAGCGGTGTAGATATTTCCATGTTCATCCAGATGTCTGTGTAGATATATCCATGTTCATACAGATGGCGGTGAATATATTTCCATGTTCATACAGATAGAGGTGTATTTATTTCCATGTGTAAAGAGATAGCTGTGTAGATATTTCCATGTATATGCAGATAGCTGTGTAGATATTTCCATTTTCATGCAGATAGCGGTTTAGATATTTCCATGTTCAAACAGATAGCGGTGTAGATATTTCCATGTTCATAGAGATAGCGGTGTAGATATTTCCATGTTTATACAGATAGCGGTGAAGATGTATGCATGTTTACACAGATAGCGGTGTAGATATTTCCATGTTCATGCAGATAGCGGTGTAGATATTTCCATGTTCATCCAGATGGCTGTGTAGATATATCCATGTTCATACAGATGGCGGTGAAGATATTTCCATGTTCATACAGATAGCGGTGTAGATATTTCCATGTTCATACAGATAGCGGTGTAGATATTTCCATTTTCATACAGACAGCGGTGTTGATATTTCCATGTTCATCCAGATGGCTGTGTAGATATATCTATGTTCATACAGATGGTGGTGAAGATATTTCCATGTTCATACAGATATCGGTGTAGATATTTCCATGTTCATACAGATAGCGGTGAAGTTATTTCCATGTTCATACAGACAGCGGTGCTATTTCTATGTTTATACAGGTGGCGGTGTAGATATTTCCATGTTTATACAGGTAGCGGTGTAGATATTTCCATGTTTATACAGATAGCGGTGTAGATATTTCCATATTCATACAGATAGCGTTGTAGTTATTTCCATGTGTAAAGAGATAGCTGTGTAGATATTTCCATGTATATGTAGATAGCAGTGTAGATATTTCCATTTTCATGCAGATAGCGGTGTAGATATTTCCATGTTCATCCAGATGGCTGTGTAGATATATCCATGTTCATACAGATGGCGGTGAAGATATTTCCATGTTCATACAGATAGCGGTGTAGATATTTCCATGTTCATAGAGATAGCGGTGTAGATACTTCCATGTTCATACCGATAGCGGTGCTGATACTTCCATGTTTATACAGGTAGTGGTGTACATATTTCCGTGTTTATACAGATAGTGGTGTAGATATTTCCATGTTGATACAGATAGCGGTGTAGATATTTCCATGTTTATACAGATAGCGGTGTAGATATCTCCTTCTTAATACAGATGGCGGTGTAGATATTTATATGTTCATACAGATGGCGGTGCAGATATTTCCATGTTCATACAGATGGCAGTGTAGATATTTCCATGTTTATAGAGATAGCGGTGTAGTTATTTCCATGTGCAAAGAGATAGCTGTGTAGATATATCCATGTTTATGCAGATAGCTGTGTAGATATTTCCATTTTCATGCAGATAGCGGTGTAGATACTTCCATGTTCAAACAGATAGCGGTGTAGATATTTCCATGTTCATACAGATAGCGATGTAGATATTTCCATGTTTATACAGATGGTGGTGAAGATATTTCCATGTTCATACAGATGACGGTGTAGATACTTCCATGTTCTTACTGATAGCGGTGCTGATATTTCCATGTTTATACAGGTAGCGGTGTAGATATTTCCATGTTCGTACAGGTAGCGGTGTAGATATTTCCATGTTCATCCAGACGGCTGTGTAGACATATCCATGTTCATACAGATGGCGGTGATGATATTTCCATGTTCATACAGATGGCGGTGTAGATATTTCCATGTTCATACAGATAGCGGTGCTGATATTTCCATGTTTATACAGGTTGCGGTGTAGATATTTCCATGTTTATACAGATAGCGGTGTAGATATTTCCATCTTTATACACATAGCGGTGTAGATATTTCCATGTTTATACAGTTAGCGGTGTAGATATCTCCATCTTAATACAGATGGCAGTGTAGATATTTATATGTTCATACAGATGGCGGTGCAGATATTTCCATGTTCATACAGATGGCGGTGAAGATATTTCCATGTTCATACAGATGACGGTGTAGATACTTCCATGTTCTTACTGATAGCGGTGCTGATATTTCCATGTTTATACAGGTAGCGGTGTAGATATTTCCATGTTTATACAGATAGCGGTGTAGATATTTCCATGTTTATACACATAGCGGTGTAGATATTTCCATGTTTATACAGATAGCGGTGTAGTTATTTCCATGTGTAAAGAGATAGCTGTGTAGATATTTCCATGTATATGCAGATAGCTGTGTAGATATTTCCATTTTCATGCAGATAGCGGTGTATATATTTCCCTGTTCAAACAGTTAGCGGTGTAGATATTTCCATGTTAATAGAGATAGCGGTGTAGATATTTCCATGTTTATACAGATAGCGGTGAAGATGTATGCATGTTTACACAGATAGCGGTGTAGATATTTCCATGTTCATCCAGATGGCTGTGTAGATATATCCATGTTCATACAGATAGCGGTGTAGATATTTCCATGTTCATACAGATAGCGGTGCAGATATTTCCTTGCTCTTCCAGATGGCTGTGTAGATATATAGATGTCCATGCAGATGGCGGTGAAGATATTTCTATGTTCATACAGATAGCGGTGTAGATATTTCCATGTTCATACAGATAGCGGTGTGGATATTTCCATGTTCATACAGATAGCGGTGTATGTATTTCCATGTTCATACAGATAGTGGTGTAGATATTTCCATTTTCATGCAGATAGCGGTGTATATATTTCCCTGTTCAAACTGTTAGCGGTGTAGATATTTCCATGTATTTAAAGATAGCGGTGTAGATATTTCCATGTTTATACAGATAGCGGTGAAGATGTATGCATGTTTACACAGATAGCGGTGTAGATATTTCCATGTTCATCCAGATGGCTGTGTAGACATATCCATGTTCATACAGATGGCGGTGAAGATATTTCCATGTTCATACAGATGGCTGTGTAGATATATCCATGTTCATACAGATGGCCGTGAAGATATTTCCATGTTCATACAGATGTCGGTGTAGATATTTCCATGTTCATACCGATAGCGGTGCTGATATTTCCATGTTTACAAGGGAGCGGTGTAGATATTTCCATGTTCATACAGATAGTGGTGTAGATATTTCCATGTTTATACACATAGTGGTGTAGATATTTCCATGTTTATACAGATAGCGGTGTAGATATCCCCATCTTAAAACAGATGGCGGTGCAGATATTTATATGTTCATGCAGATGGCGGTGCAGATATTACCATGTTCATACAGATGGCGGTGTAGATATTTCCATGTTTATAGAGATAGCGGTGTACGTATTTCCATGTGTAAAGAGATAGCTGTATAGATATTTCCATGTATCTGCAGATAGCTGTGTAGATATTTCCATTTTCATGCAGATAGCGGTGTAGATATTTCCATATTCAAACAAATAGCGGTGTAGATATTTCCATGTTCATACAGATAGCAGTGTAGATATTTCCATGTTTATAAAGATAGCGGTGAAGATGTATGCATGTTTACACCGAAAGCGTTGTAGATATTTCCATGTTCATTCAGATAGCGGTGTAGATATTTCCATGTTCATCCAGATGGCTGTGTTGATATATCCATGTTCATACAGATGGCGGTGAGGATATTTCCATGTTCATACAGATAGCGGTGTAGATATTTCCATGTTCAAACAAATAGCGGTGTAGATATTTCCATGTTCATACAGACAGCGGTGCTGATATTTCCTTGTTCATCAAGATGGCTGTGTAGATATATCCATGTTCATACAGATGGCAGTGAAGATATTTCAATGTTCATACAGATATCGGTGTAGATATTTCCAAGTTCATACAGATAGCGCTGTAGATATTTCCATATTCATACAGATAGCGGTTCTGATATTTCCATGTTTATACAGGTAGCGGTGTAGATATTTCCATGTTCATAGAGATAGCTGTGTAGATATTTCCATGTTCATACAGATAGCGGTGTTGATATTTCCATGTTTATACAGGTAGCCTTGTAGATATTTCCATGTTCATACAGATAGTGGTGTAGATATTTCCATGTTTATACAGATAGCGGTGTAGATATTTCCAAGTTTTTACAGATAGCGGTGTAGATATCTCCATCTTAATACAGATGGCGGTGTAGATATTTATATGTTCATACAGGTGGCGGTGCAGATATTTCCATGTTCATACAGATGGCGGTGTAGATATTTCCATGTTTATAGAGATAGCGGTGTAGTTATTTCCATGTGTAAAGAGATAGCTTTGTAGATATTTCCATGTATATGCATATACCTGTGTAGATATTTCTATTTTCATGCAGATAGCGGTGTATATATTTCCCTGTTCAAACAGATAGCGTTGTAGATATTTCCATGTTCATACAGATAGCGGTGTAGATATTTCCATGTTTATACAGATAGCGGAGAAGATGTATGCATGTTTACACAGATATCGGTGTAGATATTTCCATGTTCATACAGATAGCGGTGTAGATATTTCCATGTTCATCCAGATGGCTGTGTAGACATATCCTTGTTAAAACAGATGGCGGTGAAGATAATTCCATCTTCATAAAGATAGCGGTGTAGATATTTCCATGTTCAAACAGATAGCGTTGTAGATATTTGCATGTTTATAGAGATAGAGGTGTAGATATTTCCTTGTTTATACAGATAGCGGTGTAGATATTTCCATGTTTACACAGATGTCGGTGAAGACATTTCTATGTTTATACAGATGGAGGTGTAGACATTTCCATCTTTATGCAGATGGCGGTGAAGATATTTCCATGTTCATACCGATAGCGGTGCTGATATTTCCATGTTTATACAGGTAGCGGTGTATATATTTCCATGTTTATACAGATAGCGGTGTAGATATTTCCATGTTCATACAGATAGTGGTGTAGATATTTCCATGTTTATACAGATGGCGGTGTAGATATTTCCATGTTCATACAGATGGTGGTGAAGATATTTCCATGTTCATACAGATAGCGGTGTAGATATTTCCATGTTCATACAGATAGTGGTGTAGATATTTCCATGTTTATACAGATGGCGGTGTAGATATTTCCATGTTTTTAGAGATAGCGGTGTAGATATCTCCATGTTAATACAGATGGCGGTGTAGATATTTCCATGTTTATACAGATAGCGGTGTAGATATTTCCATGTTTATACAGATAGCTATGTAGATATTTCCATGTTTATGCAGATGGCAGTGTAGAAATTTCCATCATTATTCAGATAGAGGTGAAGTTATTTCCATGTTCATACAGAAAGCAGTGTAGATATTTCCATGTTTTTACAGATAGCGGGGTAGGTATTCCCATGTTTATACAGACGGTGGTGTAGATATTTGCATCTTTAGAGAGATCGTGGTGTAGATATTTCCATGCTCATACGGATGATGGTTTAGATATTTCCCTGTTTATAGAGGTGGCAGTGTAGATATTTCCATATTTATAGACATGGCGTTGTAGATATTTCCTTGTTTAAACAGATAGCGGTGTAGATATTTCCATGTTTATAGAGATAGTGGTGTAGATATTTCCATATTCATACACATAGCGGTGTAGATATTTCCATGTTTATACAGATGGCGGTGTAGATATTTCCTTCTTTATACAGATAGCGGTGTAGACATTTCCATGTTATAGAGATAGCGATGTAGATATTTCCATGTTTATACAGATAGGGTTGTACATATTAACATGTTCTTACAGATAGCGGTGTAGATATTTCCATATTTATGCAGATGGCGGTGTAGACATTTCCATGTTTAAACAGATGGCGTTGTAGATATTTCCTTGTTTATACAGAGAGGTGTTTAGATATTTCCAAGTCATAGAGGTAGCGTTGTAGATATTTCCATGTTTATACAGATAGCGGTGTAGATATTACCATCTTCATACAGATAGCGGTGTAGATATTTCCATGTTTATACAGATAGCACTGTAGATACTTCCATGTTTATGCAGATAGCGGTGTAGATATTTCGAAGTTTATACAGATAGTTGTGAAGATTTTTCCATGTTTATTGAGATAGCGGTGTAGATATTTCCATGTTTATACAGATAGCGGTGTAGCTATTTCCATGTTTGTACAGATAGCACTGTAGATATTTCCATGTTTATTCAGATAGCAGTGTAGATATTTCCTTGTTTATACAGATAGCGCTGTAGATATTTCCATCTTTATACAGGTGGCGGTGTAGATATTTCCATGCTAAAACAGAGGGTGCTGTAGACATTCCCATGTTTATAGAGATAGCGGTGTAGATATTTCCATGTTTATACAGATAGCGGGGTAGATATTTCCATGTTTATAAAGATATCGGTGTAGATATTGCCATGTTTATAGAGATAGCGGTGTAGATATTTCCATGTTCATACAGATAGCGGTGTAGATATTTCCATGTTCATACAGTGAGCGGTGTAGATACTTCCATCTTCATATGGTTGGCAGTGTAGATATTTCCATGTTCACACAGATATTGGTGTAGATATTTCCATGTTTATAGATATTGCAGTGTAGATATTTCCATGTTTATGAAGATGGCGATGTAGATATTTACATGTTTATTCAGATAGTGGTGTAGATATTTCCATCATTATACAGATAGAGGTGTAGTTATTTCCATGTTTATACAGATGTCGGTGTAGATGTTTCCATCTTTATAGAGATGGCGGTGTAGATAATTCCATGTTCAGACAGATGGAGGTTTAGGTATCTCCATGTTTATAGAGATGGCAGTGTAGATATTTCCATGTTTATAAAGATGGAGGTCTGGATATTTCCATGTTTATACACATAGCACTGTAGTTATTTCCATGTTTATAGAGATTGCGGTGTAGATATTTCCATGTTTATTCAGATAGCGGAGTAGATATTTCCATGTTTATACAGATAGTGGGGTAGATATTTCCATGTCCATACAGATAACGGTGTAGATAATTCCATATTTATATAGATGGCTGTGTAGATATTTCCATGTTCATACAGATAGCGGTGTAGATATTTCCACCTTTATACACATGGCGGTGTAGATATTTCCAAGTTCATTAGATGGCAGTCTATGTATTTCAATCTTTATAGAGATGGCAGTGTAGATATTTCCATGATTATAGAGATAGTGGTGTAGATATTTCCATCTTTTTAGAGATAGCGTTGTAGATATTTCCCTGTTTCACAGATAAGTGTAGATATTTCCATGTTTATACAGAGAGTGGTGTAGATATTTCCGTGTTCATACAGATAGCGGTGTAGATATTTCATGTTCATACAGATAGCGGTGTAGATATTTCCATGGTCATACAGATGTCGGTGTAGATATTTCCATGTTCAGACAGATGGCGGTGTAGATATTTCCATGTTCATACAGATGGCGTGAAGATATTTCAGTGTTCATACAGATGGCTGTGTAGATATTTCCATGTTCATACAGATGACGCTGTAGATATTTCCATGTTCATACAGATGGCTGTGTAGATATTTCCATGTTCATACTGATGGCGCTGTAGCTATTTCCTTGTTTATACAGATGGCAGTGTAGATATTTCCATGTTTATAGATTTAGTGGTGTAGATATTTCCATGTTTATAGAGTTAGTGTTGTAGATATTTGCATGTTTATACAGATAGCGGTGTAGATATTTCCGTGTTCATACAGATGGCGGTGTAGATATTTCCATGTTTATAGAGATAGTGGTGTAGATATTTCCACATTTATACCGATTGCGGTGTAGATATTTCCATGTTTAAAGAGATGGCGGTGTAGATATTTCTGTGTTTATACATATCCGGTGAAGGAATTTCCATGTTTATACAGATAGCAGTGTAGATATTTCCATGTTTATACAGATAGCGGTGTTGATATTTCCATGTTTATACAGATGGCAGTGTAGATAATTCCATGTTTATAGATATAGCGGTGTACATATTTCCATGTTTATACAGATAGCGGCGTAGATATTTCCATGTTTTTGCAGATAGCGGTGTAGATATTTCCATGTTTATACAGAGAGCACTGTAGATATTTAGATGTTTATAGAGATAGCGGTGTAGATATTTCCCTGTTTTACAGATAGCAATGTAGATATTTCCATGTTTATACAGATAGCGGTGCAGATATTTCCATGTTTATAGACATAGCAGTGTAGTTATTTCCAAGTTTATACAGATAACGGTGTATATATTTCCATGTTTATACAGATAGCAGTGTAGATATTTCTGTGTTTATACAGATAGCGGAGTAGTTATTTCCATGTTTACCCAGATAGCGGCGTAGACATTTCCATGTTTACACAGATAGAATTGTAGATATATCCATGTTTATAGAGATGGCCGTGTAGACATTTCCATGTTTATACAGATAGTGGTGAAGATTTTTCCATGTTTATACAGATAGCGGTGTAGATATATCCATCTTTATATGGTTGGCGGTGTAGATATTTCCATGTTCATACAGGTGGCGTTGTAGATATTTCCATGTTTATAGAGATGGCGATCTAGATATTTCCATGTTTACAGAGATAGCAGTGTACTTATTTACATGTTTATAGAGATAGCGGTGTGGATACTTCCATGTTTATACAGATAATGGTGTAGATATTTCCATGTTTATACAGATCGTGGTGTAGATATTTCCATGATTATGCAGATAGCGGTGTAAATATTTTCATGTTTATACAGATAGCCGTTTAGATATTTCCATGTTTATACAGATAGCGCTGTAGATATTTCCATCTTTATACAGATGGCAGTGTAGATATTTCCATGTTTGTACAGAAGGCCGTGTAGATATTTCCATGTTCATACAGATAGCGGTGTAGATTTTTCCATTTTCATACAGATGGCAGTACACATATTTCCATGTTCATACACATGGCGGTGAAGATATTTCCATGTTGATACAGAAGGCGGTGTATATATTTCCATGTTGATACAGATGGCGGTGTAGATATTTCCATGTTTATACAGATGACGGTGTAGATATTTCCATGTTTATACAGATGGCGGTGTAGATATTTCCATGTTTACACAGATAGCAGTGTAGATATTTCCATGTTTACACAGATAGCGGTGTAGATATTTCCATGTTCATACAGATAGCGATGCTGATATTACCATGTTCGTACAGATAGCGGTGCTGATATTTCCATGTTTATACAGGTAGCGGTGTAGATATTTCCATGTTTATACAGATAGTGGTGTAGATATTTCCATGTTTATACAGAGAGCAATGTAGATATTTCCATGTTTATAGAGATAGCGGTGTCAATATTTCCATGTTTACACAGATAGCAGTGAACATATTTACAAGTTTATACAGATAGCGGTGTAGATATTTCCATCTTTATACAGATAGCGGTGTAGATATTTCCATGTTTATACAGATAGCGTTATAGATATTTCCATGTTTGTAGAGATAGCAGGGTATTTATTTCCATGTTCATACAGACAGCGGTGTAGATATTTCCATGTTCATACCGATAGCGGTGCTGATATTTCCATGTTTATACAGGTAGCGGTGTAGATATTTGAATGTTTATACAGATAGCGGTGTAGATATTTCCATGTTTATACAGATAGCGGTGTAGATATTTCCATGTTTATACAGACAGCGGTGTAGTTATCTCCGTCTTAATACAGATGGCGGTGTAGATATTTCCATATTCATAGAGATAGCGGTGTAGTTATTTCCATGTGTATAGAGATAGCTGTTCAGATATTTCCAAGTATATGCAGATAGCTGTGTAGATATTTCCATTTTCATGCAGACAGCGTTGTAGATATTTCCATGTTCAAACAGATAGCGGTGTAGATATTTCTATGTTCGTACAGATAGCGGTGTAGATACTTCCATGTTCATACAGATAGCGGTGTAGATATTTCCATGTTCATACAGATAGCGGTGTAGATATTTCCATGTTCATACAGATAGCGGTGCTGATATTTCCATGTTCATACAGATAGCGGTGCTGATATTTCCATGTTTATACAGGTAGCGGTGTAGATATTTCCATGTTTATACAGATAGCGGTGTAGATATTTCCAAGTTTTTACAGGTAGCGGTGTAGATATCTCCATCTAAATACAGATGGCGGTGTAGATATTTATATGTTCATACAGATGGCGGTGCAGATATTTCCAGGTTCATACAGATGGCGGTGTAGATATTTCCATGTTTATAGTGATAGCGGTGTAGTTATTTCCATGTGTAAAGAGATAGCTTTGTAGATGTTTCCATGTATATGCAGATAACTGTGTAGATATTTCTATTTTCATGCAGATAGCGGTTTAGATATTTCCAAGTTCAAACAGATAGCGGTGTAGATATTTCCATGTTCATACAGATAGCGGTGTAGATATTTTCATGTTTATACAGATGGCGGTGAAGATGTATGCATGTTTACACAGATAGCGGTGTAGATATTTCCATGTTCATACAGATAGCGGTGTAGATATTTCCATGTTCATCCAGATGGCTGTGTAGACATATCCATGTTAAAACTGATGGCGGTGAAGATATTTCCATGTTCATAAAGATAGCGGTGTAGATATTTCCATGTTCATACAGATAGCGGTGTAGATATTTCCATGTTCATACCGATAGCGGTGCTGATATTTCCATGTTTATACAGGTAGCGGTGTAGATATTTCCATGTTTATACAGAAAGCGGTGTAGATATTTCCATGTTTATACAGATAGCAGTGTAGATATTTCCATGTTTATACTGATAGCGGTGTAGTTATCTCCTTCTTAATACAGATGGCAGTGTAGATATTTATATGTTCATACAGATGGCGGTGCAGATATTTCCATGTTCATACAGATGGCGGTGTAGATATTTCCATGTTTATAGAGATAGCGGTGTAGTTATTTCCATGTGTAAAGAGATAGCTTTGTAGATATTTCCATGTATATGCAGATAGCTGTGTAGATATTTCGATTTTCATGCAGACTGCAGTGTAGTTATTTCCATGTTCAAACAGATAGCGGTGCAGATATTTCCATGTTTATACAGAGAGCATTGTAGATATTTCCATGTTTATGGAGATAGCGGTGTCAATATTTCCATGTTTACACAGATAGCAGTGAAGATATTTACAAGTTTATACAGATAGCGGTGTAGATATTTCCATCTTTATACAGATAGCGGTGTAGATATTTCCATGTTTATACAGATAGCGTTATAGATATTTCCATGTTTGTAGAGATAGCAGGGTATTTATTTCCATGTTCATACAGATAGCGGTGTAGATATTTCCATGTTCATACCGATAGCGGTGCTGATATTTCCATGTTTATACAGGTAGCGGTGTAGATATTTCCATTTTTATTCAGATAGCGGTGTAGATATTTCCATGTTTATACAGATAGCGGTGTAGATATTTCCATGTATTTTCAGATACCTGTGTAGATATTTCTATTTTCATGCAGATAGCCGTTTAGATATTTCCATGTTCATAAAGATAGCGGTGTAGATAATTCCATGTTTATACAGATAGCGGTGAAAATGTATGCATGTTTACACAGATAGCGGTGTAGATATTTCCATGTTCATGCAGATGGCTGTGTAGATATATCCATGTTCATACAGATGGCGATGAAGATATTTCCATGTGCATACAAATAGCGGTGTAGATATTTCCATGTTCATACAGATAGCGGTGTAGGTATTTCCATGTTCATCCAGATGGCTGTGTAGATATTTCCATGTTCATACAGATAGCGGTGTAGATATTTCCATGTTCATACAGATAGCGGTGTACATATTTCCATGTTCATACAGATGGCGGTGTAGATATTAACATTTTCATACAGATAGCGGTGTAGTTATTTCCATGTGTAAAGAAATACCTGTGTAGATATTTCCATGTATATGCAGATAGCTGTGTAGCAATTTTCATTTTCATGCAGACAGCGGTGTATATATTTCCCTGTTCAAACAGATAGCGGTGTAGATATTTCCATGTTCATACAGATAGCGGTGTAGATATTTCTATGTTCATACAGATAGCGGTGTATGTATTTCCATGTTCATACAGATAGCGGTGTAGATATTTCCATGTTTATCCAGATGGCTGTGTAGATATTTCCATGTTCATACAGATAGCGGTGTAGATATTTCCATGTTCATACAGATAGCGCTGTAGATATTTCCATGTTCATCCAGATGGCTGCGTAGATATATCCATGTTCATACAGATGGCGGTGAAGATATTTCCACGTACATACAGATCGCGGTGTAGATATTTCCATGTTCATACAGATAGCCGTGTAGATATTGCCATGTTCATACCGATAGCGGTGCTGATACTTCCATGTTTATACAGGTAGCGGTGTACATATTTCCGTGTTTATACAGATGGCTGTGTAGATATATCCATGTTCATACAGATGGCGGTTTAGATATTTCCATGTTCATCCAGATGGCTGTGTAGATATATCCATGTTCATACAGATGGCGGAGAAGGTATTTCCATGTTCATACAGATGGCGGTGTAGATATTTCCATGTTCATACAGATAGCGGTGTAGATATTTCCATGTGCATACAGATAGCGGTGTAGATATTTCCATGTTCATACAGATAGCGGTGTAGATATTTCCATGTTCATCCAGATGGCTGTGTAGATATTTCCATGTTCATACAGATAGCGGTGTAGATATTTCCATGTTCACACAGATAGCGGTGTAGATATTTCCATGTTCATACAGATGGCGGTGTAGATATTTCCATTTTCATACAGATAGCGGTGTAGTTATTTCCATGTGTAAAGAGATACCTGTGTAGATATTTCCATGTATATGCAGATAGCTGTGTAGCAATTACCATTTTCATGCAGACAGCGGTGTATATATTTCCCTGTTCAAACAGATAGCGGTGTAGATATTTCCATGTTCATACAGATGGTGGTGTAGATATTTCCATGTTCATACAGATGGCGGTGTAGATATTTCCATGTTCATACAGATAGCGGTGTAGTTATTTCCATGTGTAAAGAGATAGCTGTGTAGATATTTCCAGGTATATGCAGGTAGCTGTGTAGATATTTCCATTTTCATGCAGATAGCGGTGTATGTATTTCCCTGTTCAAACAGTTAGCGGTGTAGATATTTCCATGTTCATAAAGATAGCGGTGTAGATATTTCCATGTTTATACAGATAGCGGTGAAGATGTACGCATGTTTACACAGATAGCGGTGTAGATATTTCCATGTTCATCCAGATGGCTGTGTAGATATATCCATGTTCATACAGATAGCGGTGTAGATATTTCCATGTTCATACAGATAGCGGTGCAGATATTTCCATGTTCATCCAGAATGCTGTGTAGATATATCCATGTTCATACAGATGGCGGTGAAGATATTTCCATGTTCATACAGATAGCGGTGTAGATATTTCCGTGTTCATACAGAAAGTGGTGAAGATATTTCCATGTTCAAACAGATAGCGGTGTATGTATTTCCATGTTCATAGAGATAGCGGTGTAGATATTTCCATTTTCAAGCAGATAGCGGTGTATATATTTCCATGTTCAGTTAGCGGTGTAGATATTTCCATGTTCATAAAGATAGCGGTGTAGATATTTCCATGTTTATACAGATAGCGGTGAAAATGCATGCATGTTTACACAGATAGCGGTGGAGATATTTCCATGTTCATCCAGATGGCTGTGTAGATATATCCATGTTCATACAGATGGCGGTGAGGATATTTCCATGTTCACACAGATAGCGGTGTAGATATTTCCATGTTAATCCAGATGGCTGTGTAGATATTTCCATGTTCATACAGATAGCGGTGTAGATATTTCCATGTTCATACAGATAGCGGTGTAGATATTTCCATGTTCATCCAGATTTCTGCGTAGATATATCCATGTTCATACAGATGGCGGTGAAGATATTTCCATGTACACACAGATAGCGGTGTAGATATTTCCATGTTCATACAGATAGCCGTGTAGATATTGCCATGTTCAAACCGATAGCGGTGCTGATACTTCCATGTTTATACATGTAGCGGTGTACATATTTCCGTGTTTATACAGATGGCTGTGTAGATATATCCATGTTCATACAGATGGCGGTTTAGATATTTCCATGTTCATCCAGATGGCTGTGTAGATATATCCATGTTCATACAGATGGCGGAGAAGATATTTCCATGTTCATACAGATGGCGGTGTAGATATTTCCATGTTCATACAGATAGCGGTGTATGTATTTCCATGTTCATACAGATAGCGGTGTAGATATTTCCATTTTTATGCAGATAGCGGTGAATATATTTCCCTATTCAAACAGTTAGCGGTTTAGATATTTTCATGGTCATAAAGATAGCGGTGTAGATATTTCCATGTTTATACAGATAGCGGTGAAAATGTATGCATGTTTACACAGATAGCGGTGTAGATATTTCCATGTTCATACAGATAGTGGTGTAGATATTTCCATGTTCATACAGATAGCGGTGTAGATATTTCCATGTTCATCCAGATTTCTGCGTAGATATATCCATGTTTATACAGATGGCTTTGAAGATATTTCCATGTACATACAGATAGCGGTGTAGATATTTCCATGTTCATACAGATAGCCGTGTAGATATTGCCATGTTCAAACCGATAGCGGTGCTGATACTTCCATGTTTATAGAGGTAGCGGTGTACATATTTCCGTGTTTATACAGATGGCTGTGTAGATATATCCATGTTCATACAGATGGCGGTTTAGATATTTCCATGTTCATCCAGATGGCTGTGTACATATTTCCATGTTCATACAGATAGCGGTGTAGATTTTCCATGTTCATACAGATAGCCGTGTAGATATTGCCTTTTTCATACCGATAGCGGTGCTGATACTTCCATGTTTATACAGGTAGCTGTGTACATATTTCCATGTTTATACAGATAGCGGTGTAGATATTTCCATGTTCATACAGATAGCGGTGTAGATATTTCCATGATTATACAGATAGCGGTGTAGATATCTCCTTCTTAATACAGATGGCGGTGTAGATATTTACATGTTCATCCAGATGGCTGTGTAGATATTTCCATGTTCATACAGATAGCAGTGTAGATATTTCCATGTTCATACAGATAGCGGTGCAGATATTTCCATGTTCATACAGATGGCGGTGTAGATATTTCCATTTTCATACAGATAGCGGTGTAGTGATTTCCATGTGTAAAGAGATACCTGTGTAGATATTTCCATGTATATGCAGATAGCTGTGTAGTAATTTCCATTTTCATGCAGACAGCCGTGTATATATTTCCCTGTTCAAACAAATAGCGGTGTAGATATTTCCATGTTCATACAGATAGCGGTGTAGATATTTCCATGTTCGTACAGATAGCGGTGTAGATATTTCCATGTTCATACAGATAGCCGTGTAGATATTGCCATGTTCATACCGATAGCGGTGCTGATACTTCCATGTTTATACAGGTAGCGGTGTACATATTTCCGTGTTTATACAGATAGCGGTGTAGATATTTCCATGTTCATACAGATAGCGGTGTAGATATTTCCATCTTTATACAGATAGCGGTGTAGATATCTCCTTCTTAATACAGATGGCTGTGTAGACATTTATATGTTCATACAGATGGCGGTGCAGATATTTCCATGTTCATACAGATGGCGGTGTAGATATTTCCATGATTATAGAGATAGTGGTGTAGTTATTTCCAAGTGTAATTAAATAGCTGTGTACATATTTCCATATATATGCAGATAGCTGTGTAGATATTTCCATTTTCATGCAGATAGCGGTGTAGATATTTCCATGTTCAAACAGATAGCAGTGTAGATATTTCCATGTTCATACAGATAGCGGTGTAGATATTTCCATGTTTATACAGATGGCTGTGTAGATATATCCATGTTCATACAGATGGCGGTGTTGATATTTCCATGTTCATACTGATAGCGGTGTAGATATTTCCATTTTCATCCAGATGGCTGTGTAGATATATCCATGTTCAAACATACTGATGGCAGAGAAGATATTTCCATGTTCATACAGATGGCGGAGAAGATATTTCCATGTTCATACAGACGGCGGTGTAGATATTTCCATGTTCACACAGATAGCGGTGTAGATATTTCCATGTTCATACAGATAGCAGTGTAGATATTTCCATGTTCATACAGATAGCGGTGTATGTATTTCCATGTTCATACAGATAGCGGTGTAGATATTTCCATTTTTATGCAGATAGCGGTGTATATATTCCCCTGCTCAGTTTGCGGTTTAGATATTTCCATGTTCATGCAGATAGCGGTGTAGATATTTCCATGTTCATACAGATAGCGGTGTAGATACTTCCATGTTCATCCAGATGGCTGTGTAGATATATCCATGTTCATACAGACGGCATTGAAGATATTTCCATGTTCATACAGATAGCGGTGTAGATATTTCCATGTTCATACAGATAGCCGTGTAGATATTGCCATGTTCATACCGATAGCGGTGCTGATACTTCCATGTTTATACAGGTAGCTGTGCACATATTTCCATGTTTATACAGATAGCGGTGTAGATATTTCCATGTTCATACAGATAGCGGTGTAGATATTTCCATGTTTATACAGATAGCGGTGTAGATATCTCCTTCTTAATACAGATGGCGGTGTAGTTATTTACATGTTCATACAGATGGCGGTGCAGATATTTCCATGTTCATACAGATGGCGGTGTAGATATTTCCATGTTTATAGAGATAGTGGTGTAGTTATTTCCATGTGTAAAGAGATAGCTGTGTAGATGTTTCCATGTTCATACAGATACCGGTGAAGATGTATGCATGTTTACAAAGATAGCTGTGTTGATATTTCCATGTTCATACAGATAGTGGTGTAGATATTTCCGTGTTCATCCAGATGGCTGTGTAGACATATCCATGTTCATTCAGATGGCGGTGAAGATATTTCCATGTTTATACAGATAGCGGTGTAGACATTTCCATGTTCATACAGATTGCGGTGTAGATATTTCCATGTTCATACAGATGGCTGTGTAGATATCCATGTTCATACAGATGGCAGTGAAGATATTTCCATGTTCATAGAGATGGCGGTGTAGATATTTCCATATTCATTCCGATAGCGGTGCTGATATTTCCATGTTTATACAGGTAGCGGTGTAGATATTTCCATGTTTATACAGATAGCGGTGTAGATATTTTCATGTTTATACACATAGCGGTGTAGATATTTCCATGTTTATACTGATAGCGGTGTAGATATCTCCATCTTAATACAGATGTCGGTGTAGATATTTATATGTTTTTTAATCAGATGGCGGTGCGGATATTTCCATGTTCATACAGATCGCGGTGTAGATATTTCCAAATTCATACAGATAGCGGTGTAGTTATTTCCATGTGTAAAGAGATAGCTGTGTAGATATTTCCATGTATATGCAGATAGCTGTGTAGATATTTCCATTTTCATGCAGATAGCGGTGTATATATTTCCCTGTTCAAACAGTTAGCGGTGTAGATATTTTCATGTTCATAAAGATAGCTGTGTAGATATTTCCATGTTTATACAGATAGCGGTGAAGGTGTATGCATGTTTACACAGATAGCGGTGTAGATATTTCCATGTTTATACAGATAGCGGTGAAGAGGTATGCATGTTTACACAGATAGCGGTGTAGATATTTCCATGTTCATACAGATAGCGGTGTAGATATTTCCATGTTCATCCAGATGGCTGTGTAGACATATCCATGTTAAAACAGATGGCGGTGAAGATAATTCCATGTTCATACAGATAGCGGTGTAGATATTTCCATGTTCATACAGATAGCGGTGTAGATATTTCCATTTTTATGCAGATAGCGGTGTATATATTCCCCTGCTCAAACAGTTAGCGGTTTAGATATTTCCATGTTCATAAGGATAGCGGTGTAGATATTTCCATGTTTATACAGATAGCGGTGAAAACGTATGCATCTTTACACAGATAGCGGTGTAGATATTTCCATGTTCATCCAGAATGCTGTGTAGATATATCCATGTTCATACAGATGGCGGTGAAGATATTTCCATGTTCATACAGATAGCGGTGTAGATATTTCCATGTTCATACATATAGCGTTGTATGTATTTCCATGTTCATACAGATAGCGGTGTAGATATTTCCATGTTCATCCAGATGGCTGTGTAGATATATCCATGTTCATACAGATGGCGGAGAAGATATTTCCATTTTCATACAGATGGCGGTGTAGATATTTCCATGTTCACACAGATAGCGGTGTAGACATTTCCATGTTCATACAGATAGCAGTGTAGATATTTCCATATTCATACAGATAGCGGTGTATGTATTTCCATGTTCATACAGATAGCGGTGTAGATATTTCCATTTTTATGCAGATAGCGGTGTATATATTCCCCTGCTCAGTTTGCGGTTTAGATATTTCCATGTTCATAAAGATAGCGGTGTAGATATTTCCATGTTTATACAGATAGCGGTGAAAATGTATGCATGTTTACACAGATAGCGGTGTAGATATTTCCATGTT
This sequence comes from Gorilla gorilla gorilla, assembly GCF_029281585.2. Taxonomy (NCBI): domain Eukaryota; kingdom Metazoa; phylum Chordata; class Mammalia; order Primates; family Hominidae; genus Gorilla; species Gorilla gorilla. The sequence continues at coordinate 1,922,111 of NC_073244.2, read as the reverse complement.
CATCCAGAATGCTGTGTAGATATATCCATGTTCATACAGATGGCGGTGAAGATATTTCCATGTTCATACAGAGAGCGGTGTAGATATTTCCATGTTCATACAGATAGCGGTGTATGTATTTCCATGTTCATACAGATAGCGGTGTAGATATTTCCATGTTCATCCAGATGGCTGTGTAGATATTTCCATGTTCATGCAGATAGCGGTGTAGATATTTCCATGTTCATACAGATAGCGGTGTAGATACTTCCATGTTCATCCAGATGGCTGTGTAGATATATCCATGTTCTTACAGACGGCATTGAAGATATTTCCATGTTCATACAGATAGCGGTGTAGATATTTCCATGTTCATACAGATAGCCGTGTAGATATTGCCATGTTCATACCGATAGCGGTGCTGATACTTCCATGTTTATACAGGTATCTGTGTACATATTTCCATGTTTATACAGATAGCGGTGTAGATATTTCCATGTTCATACAGATAGCGGTGAAGGTATTTCCATGTTTATACAGATAGCGGTGTAGATATCTCCTTCTTAATACAGATGGCGGTGTAGTTATTTACATGTTCATACAGATGGCGGTGCAGATATTTCCATGTTCATACAGATGGCGGTGTAGATATTTCCATGTTTATAGAGATAGTGGTGTAGTTATTTCCATGTGTAAAGAGATAGCTGTGTAGATATTTCCATGTTCATACAGATACCGGTGAAGATGTATGCATGTTTACACAGATAGCTGTGTAGATATTTCCATGTTCATAATGATAGCTGTGTAAATATTTCCATGTTTATACAGATAGCGGTGAAGGTGTATGCATGTTTACACAGATAGCGTTGTAGATATTTCCATGTTTATACAGATAGCGGTGAAGATGTATGCATGTTTACACAGATAGCGTTGTAGATATTTCCATGTTCATACAGATAGCGGTGTAGATATTTCCATGTTCATCCAGATGGCTGTGTAGATATATCCATGTTCATACAGATGGCGGTGAAGATATTTCCATGTTCATACAGATAGATTTGTAGTTATTTCCATGTGTAAAGAGATAGCTGTGTAGATATTTCCATGTATATGCAGATAGCTGTGTAGATATTTCCATTTTCATGCAGATAGCGGTTTAGATATTTCCATGTTCAAACAGATAGCGGTGTAGATATTTCCATGTTCATAAAGATAGCGGTGCAGATATTTCCATGTTTATACAGATAGCGGTGAAGATGTATGCCTGTTTACACAGATAGCGGTGTAGATATTTCCATGTTCATACAGATAGCGGTGTAGATATTTCCATGTTCATCCAGATGGCTGTGTAGATATATCCATGTTCATACAGATGGCGGTGTAGATATTTCCATGTTCATCCAGATGGCTGTGTAGATATATCCATGTTCATACAGATGGCGGAGAAGATATTTCCATTTTCATACAGATGGCGGTGTAGATATTTCCATGTTCACACAGATAGCGGTGTAGACATTTCCATGTTCATACAGATAGCAGTGTAGATATTTCCATATTCATACAGATAGCGGTGTATGTATTTCCATGTTCATACAGATAGCGGTGTAGATATTTCCATTTTTATGCAGATAGCGGTGTATATATTCCCCTGCTCAGTTTGCGGTTTAGATATTTCCATGTTCATAAAGATAGCGGTGTAGATATTTCCATGTTTATACAGATAGCGGTGAAAATGTATGCATGTTTACACAGATAGCGGTGTAGATATTTCCATGTTCATCCAGAATGCTGTGTAGATATATCCATGTTCATACAGATGGCGGTGAAGATATTTCCATGTTCATACAGAGAGCGGTGTAGATATTTCCATGTTCATACAGATAGCGGTGTATGTATTTCCATGTTCATACAGATAGCGGTGTAGATATTTCCATGTTCATCCAGATGGCTGTGTAGATATTTCCATGTTCATGCAGATAGCGGTGTAGATATTTCCATGTTCATACAGATAGTGGTGTAGATACTTCCATGTTCATCCAGATGGCTGTGTAGATATATCCATGTTCATACAGACGGCATTGAAGGTATTTCCATGTTCATACAGATAGCGGTGTAGATATTTCCATGTTCATACAGATAGCCGTGTAGATATTGCCATGTTCATACCGATAGCGGTGCTGATACTTCCATGTTTATACAGGTATCTGTGTACATATTTCCATGTTTATACAGATAGCGGTGTAGATATTTCCATGTTCATACAGATAGCGGTGAAGATATTTCCATGTTTATACAGATAGCGGTGTAGATATCTCCTTCTTAATACAGATGGCGGTGTAGTTATTTACATGTTCATACAGATGGCGGTGCAGATATTTCCATGTTCATACAGATGGCGGTGTAGATATTTCCATGTTTATAGAGATAGTGGTGTAGTTATTTCCATGTGTAAAGAGATAGCTGTGTAGATATTTCCATGTTCATACAGATACCGGTGAAGATGTATGCATGTTTACACAGATAGCTGTGTAGATATTTCCATGTTCATAATGATAGCTGTGTATATATTTCCATGTTTATACAGATAGCGGTGAAGGTGTATGCATGTTTACACAGATAGCGGTGTAGATATTTCCATGTTTATACAGATAGCGGTGAAGATGTATGCATGTTTACACAGATAGCGTTGTAGATATTTCCATGTTCATACAGATAGCGGTGTAGATATTTCCATGTTCATCCAGATGGCTGCGTAGATATATCCATGTTCATACAGATGGCGGTGAAGATATTTCCATGTTCATACAGATAGAGGTGTAGTTATTTCCATGTGTAAAGAGATAGCTGTGTAGATATTTCCATGTATATGCAGATAGCTGTGTAGATATTTCCATTTTCATGCAGATAGCGGTTTAGATATTTCCATGTTCAAACAGATAGCGGTGTAGATATTTCCATGTTCATAAAGATAGCGGTGCAGATATTTCCATGTTTATACAGATAGCGGTGAAGATGTATGCCTGTTTACACAGATAGCGGTATAGATATTTCCATGTTCATACAGATAGCGGTGTAGATATTTCCATGTTCATCCAGATGGCTGTGTAGATATATCCATGTTCATACAGATGGCGGTGAAGATATTTCCATGTTCATACAGATAGCAGTGTAGATATTTCCATGTTCATACAGATAGCGGTGTAGATATTTCCATGTTCATACAGACAGCGGTGTTGATATTTCCATGTTCATCCAGATGGCTGTGTAGATATATCTATGTTCGTACAGAACGTGGTGAAGATATTTCCATGTTCATACAGATATCGGTGTAGATATTTCCATGTTCATACAGATAGCGGTGAAGGTATTTCCATGTTCATACAGATAGCGGTGCTGATATTTCCATGTTTATACAGGTAGCGGTGTAGATATTTCCATGTTTATACAGATAGCGGTGTAGATATTTCCATTTTTATACAGATAGCGGTGTAGATATATCCATGTTTATAGAGGTAGCGGTGTAGATATCTCCTTCTTAATACAGATGGCCGTGTGGATATTTATATGTTCATACAGATGGCGGTGCGGATATTTCCATGTTCATACAGATGGTGGTGTAGATATTTCCATGTTCATACAGATAGCGGTGTAGTTATTTCCATGTGTAAAGAGATAGCTATGTAGATATTTCCATGTATATGCAGATAGCTGTGTAGATATTTCCATTTTCATGCACATAGCGGTGTAGATATTTCCATGTTCAAACAGATAGCGGTGTAGATATTTCCATGTTCATACAGATAGCGGTGTAGATATTTCCATGTTTATACAGACAGCGGTGAAGATGTATGCATGTTTACACAGATAGCGGTGTAGATATTTCCATGTTTATACAGATAGCGGTGAAGATGTATGCATGTTTACACAGATAGCGGTGTAGATATTTCCATGTTCATACAGATAGCGGTGTAGATATTTCCATGTTCATCCAGATGGCTGTGTAGATATATCCATGTTCATACAGATGGCGGTGAAGTTATTTCCATGTTCATACAGATAGCGGTGTAGATATTTCCATGTTCATACAGATAGCGGTGTAGATATTTCCATGTTCATACAGATAGCGCTGTATGTATTTCCATGTTCATACAGATAGCGGTGTAGATATTTCCATTTTCATGCACATAGCAGTGTATACATTTCCCTGTTCAAACAGTTAGCGGTGTAGATATTTCCATGTTCATACAGATAGCGGTGCAGATATTTCCATGTTTATACAGATAGCGGTGAAGATGTATGCATGGTTACACACATAGCGGTGTAGATATTTCCATGTTCATCCTGATGGCTGTGTAGATATATCCATGTTCATACAGATGGCGGTGAAGATATTTCCATGTTCATACAGATAGCGGTGTAGATATTTCCATGTTTATACAGATAGCGGTGAAGATGTATGCATGTTTACACAGATAGCTGTGTAGATATTTCCATGTTCATACAGATAGCGGTGTAGATATTTCCATGTTCATCCAGATGGCTGTGTAGACATATCCATGTTCATACAGATGGCGGTGAAGATATTTCCATGTTCATACAGATAGCGGTGTAGATATTTCCATGTTCATACTGATAGCGGTGTAGATATTTCCGTGTTAATACAGATGGCTGTGTAGATATATCCATGTTCATACAGATGGCGGTGAAGATATTTCCATGTTAATACAGATGGCGGTGTAGATATTTCCATGTTCATTCCGATTGCGGTGCTGATATTTCCATGTTTATACAGGTAGCGGTGTAGATATTTCCATGTTTATACAGATAGCGGTGTAGATATTTCCATGTTTATGCACATAGCGGTGTAGATATTTCCATGTTTATACAGATAGCGGTGTAGATATCTCCATCTTAATACAGATGGCGGTGTAGATATTTATATGTTCATACAGATGGCGGTGCAGATATTTCCATGTTCATACAAATGGCAGTGTAGATATTTAAATATTCATACAGATAGCGGTGTAGTTATTTCCATGTGTAAAGAGATAGCTGTGTAGATATTTCCATGTATATGTAGATAGCAGTGTAGATATTTCCATTTTCATGCAGATAGCGGTGTAGATATTTCCATGTTCATCCAGATGGCTGTGTAGATATATCCATTTTCATACAGATGGCGGTGAAGATATTTCCATGTTCATACAGATAGCGGTGAAGATATTTCCATGTTCATAGAGATAGCGGTGTAGATACTTCCATGTTCATACTGATAGCGGTGCTGATACTTCCATGTTTATACTGGTAGCGGTGTACATATTTCCGTGTTTATACAGATAGCGGTGTAGATATTTCCATGTTGATACAGATAGCGGTGTAGATATTTCCATGTATATACAGATAGCGGTGTAGATATCTCCTTCTTAATACAGATGGCGGTGTAGATATTTATATGTTCATACAGATGGCGGTGCAGATATTTCCATGTTCATACAGATGGCAGTGTAGATATTTCCATGTTTATAGAGATAGCGGTGTAGTTATTTCCATGTTCAAAGAGATAGCTGTGTAGATATATCCATGTTTATGCAGATAGCTGTGTAGGTATTTCCATTTTCATGCAGATAGCGGTGTAGATACATCCATGTTCAAACAGCGGTGTAGATATTTCCATGTTCATACAGATAGCGGTGTAGATATTTCCATGTTTATACAGATGGAGGTGAAGATGTATGCATGTTTACACAGATAGCGGTGTAGATATTTCCATGTTCGTACAGATAGCGTTGTAGATATTTCCATGTTCATCCAGACGGCTGTGTAGACATATCCATGTTCATACAGATGGCGGTGAAGATATTTCCATGTTCATACAGATGGCGGTGTAGATTTTTCTATGTTTATACAGATAGCGGTGCTGATATTTAAATGTTTATACAGGTTGCGGTGTAGATATTTCCATGTTTATACAGATAGCGGTGTAGATATTTCCATGTTTATACACATAGCGGTGTAGATATATCCATGTTTATACAGTTAGCGGTGTAGATATCTCCATCTTAATACAGATGGCGGTGTAGTTATTTATATGTTCATACAGATGGCGGTGCAGATATTTCCATGTTCATACAGATGGCGGTGAAGATATTTCCATGTTCATACAGATGACGGTGTAGATACTTCCATGTTCATACTGATAGCGGTGCTGATATTTCCATTTTTATACAGGTAGCAGTGTAGATATTTCCATGTTTATACACATAGCGGTGTAGATATTTCCATGTTTATACAGATAGCGGTGTAGATATTTCCGTGTTTATGCAGATAGTGGTGTAGATATCTCCATCTTAATACAGATGGCGGTGTAGATATTTATATGTTCATACAGATGGCGGAGCAGATATTTCCATGTTCATACAGATGGCGGTGTAGATATTTCCATGTTCATACAGATGACGGTGTAGATACTTCCATGTTCATACTGATAGCGGTGCTGATATTTCCATTTTTATACAGGTAGCGGTGTAGATATTTCCATGTTTATACACATAGCGGTGTAGATATTTCCATGTTTATACAGATAGCGGTGTAGATATTTCCGTGTTTATGCAGATAGTGGTGTAGATATCTCCATCTTAATACAGATGGCGGTGTAGATATTTATATGTTCATACAGATGGCGGTGCAGATATTTCCATGTTCATACAGATGGCGGTGTAGATATTTCCATGTTGATACAGATAGCGGTGTAGATATTTCCATGTGTAAAGAGATAGCTGTGTAGATATTTCCATGTATATGCAGATAGCTGTGTAGATATTTCCATTTTCATGCAGATAGCGGTGTATATATTTCCCTGTTCAAACAGATAGCGGTGTAGATATTTCCATGTTCATAGAGATAGCGGTGTAGATATTTCCATGTTTATACAGATAGCGGTGAAGATGTATGCATGTTTACACAGATAGAGGTGTAGATATTTCCATGTTCATCCAGATGGCTGTGTAGATATATCCATGTTCATACAGATAGCGGTGTAGATATTTCCATGTTCATACAGATAGCGGTGCAGATATTTCCATGCTCATCCAGATGGTTGTGTAGATATATCCATGTTCATGCAGATGGCGGTGAAGATATTTCCATGTTCATACAGATAGCGGTGTAGATATTTCCATGTTCATACAGATAGCGGTGTGGATATTTCCATGTTCATACAGATAGCGGTGTATGTATTTCCATGTTCATACAGATAGCGGTGTAGATATTTCCATTTTCATGCAGATAGCGGTGTATATATTTCCCTGTTCAAACAGTTAGCGGTGTAGATATTTCCATGTTCATAAAGATAGCAGTGTAGATATTTCCATGTTTATAAAGATAGCGGTGAAAATGTATGCATGTTTACACAGATAGCGGTGTAGATATTTCCATGTTCATCCAGATGGCTGTGTAGACATATCCATGTTCATACAGATGGCGGTGAAGATATTTCCATGTTCATACAGATGGCTGTGTAGATATATCCATGTTCATACAGATGGCGGTGAAGATATTTCCATGTTCATACAGATGTCGGTGTAGATATTTCCATGTTCATACCGATAGCGGTGCTGATATTTCCATGTTTACAAGGGAGCGGTGTAGATATTTCCACGTTCATACAGATAGTGGTGTAGATATTTCCATGTTTATACCCTTAGCGGTGAAGATATTTCCATGTTTATACAGATAGCGGTGTAGATATCTCCATCTTAAAACAGATGGCGGTGCAGATATTTATATGTTCATGCAGATGGCGGTGTATATATTTCCATGTTCATATAGATCGTGGTGTAGATATTTCCATGTTCATACAGATGGCGTGAAGATATTTCAGTGTTCATACAGATGGCTGTGTAGATATTTCCATGTTCATACAGATGACGCTGTAGATATTTCCATGTTCATACAGATGGCTGTGTAGATATTTCCATGTTCATAACGATGGTGGTGTAGATATTTCCATGTTCATACTGATGGCGCTGTAGCTATTTCCATGTTTATACAGATGGCAGTGTAGATATTTCCATGTTTACAGATTTAGTGGTGTAGATATTTCCATGTTTATAGAGTTAGTGGTGTAGATATTTGCATGTTTATACAGATAGCGGTGTAGATATTTCCGTGTTCATACAGATGGCGGTGTAGATATTTCCATGTTTATAGAGATAGTGGTGTAGATATTTCCACATTTATACCGATTGCGGTGTAGATATTTCCATGTTTAAAGAGATGGCGGTGTAGATATTTCCGTGTTTATACAGATAGCGGTGAAGGAATTTCCACGTTTATACAGATAGCAGTGTAGATATTTCCATGTTTATACAGATAGCGGTGTTGATATTTCCATGTTTATACAGATGGCAGTGTAGATAATTCCATGTTTATAGATATAGCGGTGTACATATTTCCATGTTTATACAGATAGCGGCGTAGATATTTCCATGTTTTTGCAGATAGCGGTGTAGATATTTCCATGTTTATACAGAGAGCACTGTAGATATTTAGATGTTTATAGAGATAGCGGTGTAGATATTTCCCTGTTTTACAGATAGCAATGTAGATATTTCCGTGTTTATACAGATAGCGGTGCAGATATTTCCATGTTTATAGACATAGCAGTGTAGTTATTTCCAAGTTTATACAGATAACGGTGTATATATTTCCATGTTTATACAGATAGCAGTGTAGATATTTCTGTGTTTATACAGATAGCGGAGTAGGTATTTCCATGTTTACCCAGATAGCGGCGTAGACATTTCCATGTTTACATAGATAGAATTGTAGATATATCCATGTTTATAGAGATGGCCGTGTAGACATTTCCATGTTTATACAGATAGTGGTGAAGATTTTTCCATGTTTATACAGATAGCAGTGTAGATATATCCATCTTTATATGGTTGGCGGTGTAGATATTTCCATGTTCATACAGATGGCGTTGTAGATATTTCCATGTTTATAGAGATGGCGATCTAGATATTTCCATGTTTACAGAGATAGCAGTGTACTTATTTACGTGTTTATAGAGATAGCGGTGTGGATACTTCCATGTTTATACAGATAATGGTGTAGATATTTCCATGTTTATACAGATCGTGGTGTAGATATTTCCATGTTTATGCAGATAGCGGTGTAAATATTTTCATGTTTATACAGATAGCGGTGTAGATATTTCCATGTTTATACAGATAGCGCTGTAGATATTTCCATGTTTATACAGATGGCGGTGTAGATATTCCCATGTTTGTACAGAAGGCCGTGTAGATATTTCCATGCTTATACAGATGGCAGTGTAGATATTTCCATGTTTATAGAGATGAAGGTCTAGATATTTCCATGTTTATACAGATAGCGGTGTAGTTATTTCCATGTTTATTGAGATAATATTGTAGATATTTCCATGTTTATACAGATAGCGGGGTAGATATTTCCATGTTCAAATGGATAGCGGTGTAGATATTTCCATGTTCATACAGATAGCAGTGTAGATATTTCCATGTTCATTCAGATAGCGGTGTAGATTTTTCCATTTTCATACAGGTGGCAGTACACATATTTCCAGGTTCATACAGATGGCGGTGAAGATATTTCCATGTTGATACAGAAGGCGGTGTATATATTTCCATGTTGATACAGATGGCGGTGTAGATAATTCCATGTTCTTACAGATGGCGGTGTAGATATTTACATGTTTATACAGATAGCGGTGAAGATATTTGCATGTTTATTCAAAGAGCAGTGTAGTCATTTCCAAGTTTTTACCGATAGCGGTGTAGATATTTCCATGTTTATAGAGATAGCAGTCTAGTTATTTCCATGTTTAAGCAGATAACAGTGTAGATATTTCCATGTTTATGCAGATAGAGGTGTAGATATTTCTGTGTTTATACAGATAACATTGTAGATATTTACATGATCATACAGATGGCGGTGTAAATAATTCCATTTTGATACAGATGGCGGTGTAGGTATTTCCATGTTTATACAGATGGCGGTGTAGATATTTCCATGTTTATACAGATGGCGGTGTAGATATTTCCATGTTTACAGAGATAGCGGTGTAGATATTTCCATGTTTACACAGATAGCGGTGTAGATATTTCCATGTTTATACAGATAGCAGTGTAGATATTTCCATGTTTATTCAGATAGCGGTGTAGATATTTCCATGTTTATATAGATAGCGGTGAAGATATTTCCCTGTTTTACAGATAGCAGTGTAGATATTTCCATGTTCATACAGATAGAGGTGCAGATTTTTCCATGCTCCTACAGATGTCGGTGAAGATATTTCCATGTTGATACAGATGGCGGTGTATATATTTCCATGTTGATACAGATGGCGGTGTAGATAATTCCATCTTCTTACAGATGGCTGTGTAGTTATTTCCCTGTTCATGCAGATGGCGGTGTAGATATTTCCATGTTTATACAGATAGCGGTGTATATATTTAAATGTTCAAACAGATAGCGGTGTAGATATTTCCATGTATACAGAGATGGCGGTGTAGATATTTCCTTCTTTATAGAGATATTGTTGTAGGTATTTCCATGTTTATACAGATAGCGGAGTAGATATTGCCATGCTTCTACAGATAGCGGTGTAGATAGTTCCATGTTTATACAGATGGCAGTGTGGATATTTCCACGTTTATAGATATAGCGGGGTAGATATTTCAGTGTTTATAGAGATAGCGGAGTAGATATTTCCATGTTTTTACAGATAGCGGTGCAGATATTTCCATGTTTATACAGAGAGCAATGTAGATATTTCCATGTTTATAGAGATAGCGGTGTCAAAATTTCCATGTTTACACAGATAGCAGTGAATATATTTACAAGTTTATACAGATAGCGGTGTAGATATTTCCATCTTTATACAGATACCGGTGTAGATATTTCCATGTTTATACAGATAGCGTTATAGATATTTCCATGTTTGTAGAGATAGCAGGGTATTAATTTCCATGTTCATACAGATAGCGGTGTAGATATCTCCATGTTCATACCGATAGCGGTGCTGATATTTCCATGTTTATACAGGTAGCGGTGTAGATATTTCCATGTTTATACAGGTAGCGGAGTAGATATTTCCATGTTTATACAGATAGCGGTGTAGATATTTCCATGTTTATACACATAGCGGTGTAGATATTTCCATGTTTATACAGATAGCGGTGTAGATATCTCCATCTTAATACAGATGGCGGTGTAGATATTTATATGTTCATACAGACGGCAGTGCAGATATTTCCATGTTCATACAGATGGCGGTGTAGTTATTTCCAAATTCATACAGATAGCGGTGTAGTTATTTCCATGTGTAAAGAGATAGCTGTGTAGATATTTCCATGTATATGCAGATAGCTGTGTAGATATGTCCATTTTCATGCAGATAGCGGTGTATATATTTCCCTGTTCAAACAGTTAGCGGTGTAGATATTTCCATGTTCATAAAGATAGCTGTGTAGATATTTCCATGTTTATACAGATAGCGGTGAAGGTGTATGCATGTTTACACAGATAGCGGTGTAGATATTTCCATGTTTGTACAGATAGCGGTGAAGATGTATGCATGTTTACACAGATAGTGGTGTAGATATTTCCATGTTCATACTGATAGCGGTGTAGATATTTCCATGTTCATCCAGATGTCTGTGTAGATATATCCATGTTCATACAGATGGTGGTGAATATATTTCCATGTTCATACAGATAGAGGTGTAGTTATTTCCATGTGTAAAGAGATAGCTGTGTAGATATTTCCATGTATATGCAGATAGCTGTGTAGATATTTCCATTTTCATGCAGATAGCGGTTTAGATATTTCCATGTTCAAACAGATAGCGGTGTAGATATTTCCATGTTCATAGAGATAGCGGTGTAGATATTTCCATGTTTATACAGATAGCGGTGAAGATGTATGCATGTTTACACAGATAGCGGTGTAGATATTTCCATGTTCATACAGATAGCGGTGTAGATATTTCCATGTTCATCCAGATGGCTGTGTAGATATATCCATGTTCATACAGATGGCGGTGAAGATATTTCCATGTTCATACAGATAGCGGTGTAGATATTTCCATGTTCATACAGATAGCGGTGTAGATATTTCCATGTTCATACAGACAGCGGTGTTGATATTTCCATGTTCATCCAGATGGCTGTGTAGATATATCTATGTTCATACAGACGGTGGTGAAGATATTTCCATGTTCATACAGATATCGGTGGAGATATTTCCAAGTTCATACAGATAGCTGTGCTGATATTTCCATGTTTATACAGGTAGCGGTGTAGATATTTCCATGTTTATACAGATAGCGGTGTAGATATTTCCATGTTTATACAGATAGCGGTGTAGATATATCCATGTTTATAGAGATAGCGGTGTAGATACCTCCTTCTTAATACAGATGGCCGTGTGGATATTTATATGTTCATACAGATGGCGGTGCAGATATTTCCATGTTCATACAGATGGTGGTGTAGATATTTCCATGTTCATACAGATAGCGGTGTAGTTATTTCCATGTGTAAAGAGACAGCTGTGTAGATATTTCCATGTATATGCAGATAGCTGTGCAGATATTTCCATTTTCATGCACATAGCGGTGTAGATATTTCCATGTTCATACAGACAGCGGTGTAGATATTTCCATGTTTATACAGACAGCGGTGAAGATGTATGCATGTTTACACAGATAGCGGTGTAGATATTTCCATGTTTATACAGATAGCGGTGAAGATGTATGCATGTTTATACAGATAGCGGTGTAGATATTTCCATGTTTATACAGATAGCCGTGTAGATATATCCATGTTTATAGAGATAGCGGTGTAGATACCTCCTTCTTAATACAGATGGCCGTGTGGATATTTATATGTTCATACAGATGGCGGTGCAGATATTTCCATGTTCATACAGATGGTGGTGTAGATATTTCCATGTTCATACAGATAGCGGTGTAGTTATTTCCATGTGTAAAGAGATAGCTATGTAGATATTTCCATGTATATGCAGATAGCTGTGTAGATATTTCCATTTTCATGCACATAGCGGTGTAGATATTTCCATGTTCAAACAGATAGCGGTGTAGATATTTCCATGTTCATACAGATAGCGGTGTAGATATTTCCATGTTTATACAGACAGCGGTGAAGATGTATGCATGTTTACACAGAAAGCGGTGTAGATATTTCCATGTTTATACAGATAGCGGTGAAGATGTATGCATGTTTACACAGATAGCGGTGTAGATATTTCCATGTTCATACAGATAGCGGTGTAGATATTTCCATGTTCATCCAGATGGCTGTGTAGATATATCCATGTTCATACAGATGGCGGTGAAGTTATTTCCATGTTCATACAGATAGCGGTGTAGATATTTCCATGTTCATACAGATAGCGGTGTAGATATTTCCATGTTCATACAGATAGCGCTGTATGTATTTCCATGTTCATACAGATAGCGGTGTAGATATTTCCATTTTCATGCACATAGCAGTGTATACATTTCCCTGTTCAAACAGTTAGCGGTGTAGATATTTCCATGTTCATACAGATAGCGGTGCAGATATTTCCATGTTTATACAGATAGCGGTGAAGATGTATGCATGGTTACACACATAGCGGTGTAGATATTTCCATGTTCATCCTGATGGCTGTGTAGATATATCCATGTTCATACAGATGGCGGTGAAGATATTTCCATGTTCATACAGATAGCGGTGTAGATATTTCCATGTTTATACAGATAGCGGTGAAGATGTATGCATGTTTACACAGATAGCTGTGTAGATATTTCCATGTTCATACAGATAGCGGTGTAGATATTTCCATGTTCATCCAGATGGCTGTGTAGACATATCCATGTTCATACAGATGGCGGTGAAGATATTTCCATGTTCATACAGATAGCGGTGTAGATATTTCCATGTTCATACTGATAGCGGTGTAGATATTTCCGTGTTAATACAGATGCCTGTGTAGATATATCCATGTTCATACAGATGGCGGTGAAGATATTTCCATGTTAATACAGATGGCGGTGTAGATATTTCCATGTTCATTCCGATTGCGGTGCTGATATTTCCATGTTTATACAGGTAGCGGTGTAGATATTTCCATGTTTATACAGATAGCGGTGTAGATATTTCCATGTTTATGCACATAGCGGTGTAGATATTTCCATGTTTATACAGATAGCGGTGTAGATATCTCCATTTTAATACAGATGGCGGTGTAGATATTTATATGTTCATACAGATGGCGGTGCAGATATTTCCATGTTCATACAAAAGGCGGTGTAGATATTTCCATATTCATACAGATAGCGGTGTAGTTATTTCCATGTGTAAAGAGATAGCTGTGTAGATATTTCCATGTATATGTAGATAGCAGTGTAGATATTTCCATTTTCATGCAGATAGCGGTGTAGATATTTCCATGTTCATCCAGATGGCTGTGTAGATATATCCATTTTCATACAGATGGCGGTGAAGATATTTCCATGTTCATACAGATAGCGGTGAAGATATTTCCATGTTCATAGAGATAGCGGTGTAGATACTTCCATGTTCATACTGATAGCGGTGTTGATACTTCCATGTTTATACAGGTAGCGGTGTACATATTTCCGTGTTTATACAGATAGCGGTGTAGATATTTCCATGTTGATACAGATAGCGGTGTAGATATTTCCATGTATATACAGATAGCGGTGTACATATCTCCTTCTTAATACAGATGGCGGTGTAGATATTTATATGTTCATACAGATGGCGGTGCAGATATTTCCATGTTCATACAGATGGCAGTGTAGATATTTCCATGTTTATAGAGATAGCGGTGTAGTTATTTCCATGTGCAAAGAGATAGCTGTGTAGATATATCCATGTTTATGCAGATAGCTGTGTAGGTATTTCCATTTTCATGCAGATAGCGGTGTAGATACTTCCATGTTCAAACAGCGGTGTAGATATTTCCATGTTCATACAGATAGCGGTGTAGATATTTCCATGTTTATACAGATGGCGGTGAAGATGTATGCATGTTTACACAGATAGCGGTGTAGATATTTCCATTTTCGTACAGATAGCGGTGTAGATATTTCCATGTTCATCCAGACGGCTGTGTAGACATATCCATGTTCATACAGATGGCGGTGAAGATATTTCCATGTTCATACAGATGGCGGTGTAGATTTTTCTATGTTTATACAGATAGCGGTGCTGATATTTAAATGTTTATACAGGTTGCGGTGTAGATATTTCCATGTTTATACAGATAGCGGTGTAGATATTTCCATGTTTATACACATAGCGGTGTAGATATATCCATGTTTATACAGTTAGCGGTGTAGATATCTCCATCTTAATACAGATGGCGGTGTAGATATTTATATGTTCATACAGATGGCGGTGCAGATATTTCCATGTTCATACAGATGGCGGTGAAGATATTTCCATGTTCATACAGATGACGGTGTAGATACTTCCATGTTCATACTGATAGCGGTGCTGATATTTCCATTTTTATACAGGTAGCGGTGTAGATATTTCCATGTTTATACACATAGCGGTGTAGATATTTCCATGTTTATACAGATAGCGGTGTAGATATTTCCGTGTTTATGCAGATAGTGGTGTAGATATCTCCATCTTAACACAGATGGCGGTGTAGATATTTATATGTTCATACAGATGGCGGTGCAGATATTTCCATGTTCATACAGATGGCGGTGTAGATATTTCCATGTTGATACAGATAGCGGTGTAGATATTTCCATGTGTAAAGAGATAGCTGTGTAGATATTTCCATGTATATGCAGATAGCTGTGTAGATATTTCCATTTTCATGCAGATAGCGGTGTATATATTTCCCTGTTCAAACAGATAGCGGTGTAGATATTTCCATGTTCATAGAGATAGTGGTGTAGATATTTCCATGTTTATACAGATAGCGGTGAAGATGTATGCATGTTTACACAGATAGAGGTGTAGATATTTCCATGTTCATCCAGATGGCTGTGTAGATATATCCATGTTCATACAGATAGCGGTGTAGATATTTCCATGTTCATACAGATAGCGGTGCAGATATTTCCATGCTCATCCAGATGGCTGTGTAGATATATCCATGTTCATGCAGATGGCGGTGAAGATATTTCCATGTTCATACAGATAGCGGTGTAGATATTTCCATGTTTATACAGATAGCGGTGTGGATATTTCCATGTTCATTCAGATAGCGGTGTATGTATTTCCATGTTCATACAGATAGCGGTGTAGATATTTCCATTTTCATGCAGATAGCGGTGTATATATTTCCCTGTTCAAACAGTTAGCGGTGTAGATATTTCCATGTTCATAAAGATAGCAGTGTAGATATTTCCATGTTTATAAAGATAGCGGTGAAAATGAATGCATGTTTACACAGATAGCGGTGTAGATATTTCCATGTTCATCCAGATGGCTGTGTAGACATATCCATGTTCATACAGATGGCGGTGAAGATATTTCCATGTTCATACAGATGGCTGTGTAGATATATCCATGTTCATACAGATGGCGGTGAAGATATTTCCATGTTCATACAGATGTCGGTGTAGATATTTCCATGTTCATACCGATAGCGGTGCTGATATTTCCATGTTTACAAGGGAGCGGTGTAGATATTTCCATGTTCATACAGATAGCGGTGTAGTTATTTCCATGTGTAAAGAGATAGCTGTGTAGATATTTCCATGTATATGCAGATAGCTGTGTAGATATTTCCATTTTCATGCACATAGCGGTGTAGATATTTCCATGTTCAAACAGATAGCGGTGTAGATATTTCCATGTTCATACAGACAGCGGTGTAGATATTTCCATGTTTATACAGACAGCGGTGAAGATGTATGCATGTTTACACAGATAGCGGTGTAGATATTTCCATGTTTATACAGATAGCGGTGAAGATGTATGCATGTTTATACAGATAGCGGTGAAGATATTTCCATGTTCATAAAGATAGCAGTGTAGATATTTCCATGTTCATCCAGATGGCTGTGTAGATATATCCATGTTCATACAGATGGCGGTGAAGATATTTCCATGTTCATACAGATAGCGGTGTAGATATTTCCATGTTCATACAGAGAGCGGTGTATGTATTTCCATCTTCATACAGATAGCGGTGTAGATATTTCCATTTTCATGCACATAGCGGTGTATACATTTACCTGTTCATACAGTTAGCTGTGTAGATATTTCCATGATCATACAGATAGCGGTGCAGATATTTCCATGTTTATACAGATAGCGGTGAAGATGTGTGCATGTTTACACACATAGCGGTGTAGATATTTCCATGTTCATCCAGATGGCTGTGTAGATATATCCATGTTCATACAGATGGCGGTGAAGATATTTCCATGTACATACAGATAGCGGTGTAGATATTTCCATGTTCATACAGATAGCGGTGTAGATATTTCCATGTATATGCAGATAGCTGTGTAGATATTTCCATTTTCATGCAGATAGTGGTGTAGATATTTCCATGTTCAAACAGATAGCGGTGTAGATATTTCCATCTTCATTCACATAGCGGTGCAGATATTTCCATGTTTATACAGATAGCGGTGAAGATGTATGCATGTTTACACAGATAGCGGTGTAGATATTTCCATGTTCATACAGATAGCGGTGTAGATATTTCCATGTTCATCCAGATGGCTGTGTAGATATATCCATGTTCATACAGATGGCGGTGAAGATATTTCCATGTTCATACAGATAGCGGTGTAGATATTTCCACGTTCATACAGATAGCGGTGTAGATATTTCCATGTTCATACAGATAGCGGTGTATGTATTTCCATGTTCATACAGATAGCGCTGTAGATATTTCCATTTTCATGCACATAGCGGTGTATACATTTCCCTGTTCAAACAGTTAGCGGTGTAGATATTTCCATGTTCATACAGATAGCGGTGCAGATATTTCCATGTTTATACAGATAGCGGTGAAGATGTATGCATGTTTACACACGTAGCGGTGTAGATATTTCCATGTTCATCCAGATGGCTGTGTAGATATATCCATGTTCATACAGATGGCTGTGAAGATATTTCCATGTTCATAAAGATAGCGGTGTAGATATTTCCATGTTCATACAGATAGCGGTGTAGATATTTCCATGTATATGCAGATAGCTGTGTAGATATTTCCATTTTCATGCAGATAGTGGTGTAGATATTTCCATGTTCAAACAGATAGCGGTGTAGATATTTCCATGTTCATTCACATAGCGGTGTAGATATTTCCATGTTTATACAGATAGCGGTGAAGATGTTTGCATGTTTACACAGATAGCTGTGTAGATATTTCCATGTTCATACAGATAGCGGTGTAGACATTTCCATGTTCATCCAGATGGCTGTGTAGACATATCCATGTTCATACAGATGGCGGTGAAGATATTTCCATGTTCCTACAGATAGCGGTGTAGATATTTCCATGTTCATACAGATAGCGGTGTAGATATTTCCATGTTAATACAGATGGCTGTGTAGATATATCCATGTTCATACAGATGGCGGTGTAGATATTTCCATGTTCATACTGATAGCGGTGTAGATATTTCCATGTTCTTCCAGATGGCTGTGTAGATATATCCATGTTCATACATACAGATGGAAGAGATGATATTTCCATGTTCATACAGACAGAGGTGTAAATATTTCCATGTTCATACAGATAGCGGTGTAGATATTTCCAGGTTCAGCCAGATGGCTGTGTAGATATATCCATGTTCATACAGATGGCGGAGAAGGTATTTCCATGTTCATACAGATAGCGGTGTAGATATTTCCATGTTCATACAGATAGCGGTGTAGATATTTCCATGTTCATACAGATAGCGGTGTAGATATTTCCATGTTCGTACAGATAGTGGTGTAGATATTTCCATGTACATCCAGATGGCTGTGTAGATATATCCATGTTCATACAGATGGCTGTGAAGATATTTCCATGTTCATACAGATAGCGGTGTAGATATTTCCATGTTCATACAGATGGCCGTGTAGATATTGCCATGTTCAAACCGATAGCGGTGCTGATACTTCCATGTTTATACAGGTAGCTGTGTACATATTTCCATGTTTATACAGATAGCGGTGTAGATATTTCCATGTTCATACAGATAGCGGTGTAGATATTTCCATGTTTATACAGATAGCGGTGTAGATATCTCCTTCTTAATACAGATGGCGGTGTAGATATTTACATGTTCATAGAGATGGCGGTGCAGATATTTCCATGTTCATACAGATGGCGGTGTAGATATTTCCATGTTTATAGAGATAGCGGTGTAGTTATTTCCATGTGTAAAGAGATAGCTGTATAGATATTTCCATGTATATGCAGATAGCTGTGTAGATATTTCCATTTTCATGCAGATAGTGGTGTAGATATTTCCATGTTCAAACAGATAGCGATGTAGATATTTCCATGTTCATACAGATAGCGGTGTAGATATTTCCATGTTTATACAGATAGCGGTGAAGATGTATGCATGTTTACACAGATAGCTGTGTTGATATTTCCATGTTCATACAGATAGTGGTGTAGATATTTCCATGTTCATCCAGATGGCTGTGTAGACATATCCATGTTCATTTAGATGGCGGTGAAGATATTTCCATGTTGATACAGATAGCGGTGAAGACATTTCCATGTTCATACAGATAGAGGAGTAGATATTTCCATGTTCATACAGATGGCTGTGTAGATATATCCATGTTCATACAGATGGCGGTGAAGATATTTCCATGTTCATAGAGATGGCGGTGTAGATATTTCCATGTTTATAGAGATAGCGGTGTAGTTATTTCCATGTTTATACAGGTAGCGGAGTTGATATTTCCATGTTTATACAGATAGCGGTGTAGATATTTCCATGTTTATACACATAGCGGTGTAGATATTTCCATGTTTATACAGATAGCAGTGTAGATATCTCCATCTTAATACAGACGGCGGTGTAGATATTTATATGTTCATACAGACGGCGGTGCAGATATTTCCATGTTCATACAGATGGCGGTGTAGTTATTTCCAAATTCATACTGATAGCGGTGTAGTTATTTCCATGTGTAAAGAGATAGCTGTGTAGATATTTCCATGTATATGCAGATAGCTGTGTAGATATTTCCATTTTCATGCAGATAGCGGTGTATATATTTCCCTGTTCAAACAGTTAGCGTTGTAGATATTTCCATGTTCATAAAGATAGCTGTGTAGATATTTCCATGTTTATACAGATACCGATGAAGGTGTATGCATGTTTACACAGATAGCGGTGTAGATATTTCCATGTTTATACAGATAGCGGTGAAGATGTATGCATGTTTACACAGATAGCGGTGTAGATATTTCCATGTTCATACTGATAGCGGTGTAGATATTTCCATGTTCATCCAGATGTCTGTGTAGATATATCCATGTTCATACAGATGGTGGTGGATATATTTCCATGTTCATACAGATAGAAGTGTAGTTATTTCCATGTGTAAAGAGATAGCTGTGTAGATATTTCCATGTATATGCAGATAGCTGTGTAGATATTTCCATTTTCATGCAGATAGCGGTTTAGATATTTCCATGTTCAAACAGATAGCGGTGTAGATATTTCCATGTTCATAGAGATAGCGGTGTAGATATTTCCATGTTTATACAGATAGCGGTGAAGATGTATGCATGTTTACACAGATAGCGGTGTAGATATTTCCATGTTCATACAGATAGCGGTGTAGATATTTCCATGTTCATCCAGATGGCTGTGTAGATATATCCATGTTCATACAGATGGCGGTGAAGATATTTCCATGTTCATACAGATAGCGGTGTAGATATTTCCATGTTTATACAGATAGCGGTGTAGATATTTCCATGTTTATACAGATAGCGGAGTAGATATATCCATGTTTATAGAGATAGCGGTGTAGATATCTCCTTCTTAATACAGATGGCCGTGTGGATATTTATATGTTCATACAGATGGCGGTGCGGATATTTCCATGTTCATACAGATGGTGGTGTAGATATTTGCATGTTCATACAGATAGCGGTGTAGTTATTTCCATGTGTAAAGAGATAGCTGTGTAGATATTTCCATGTATATGCAGATAGCTGTGTAGATATTTCCATTTTCATGCACATAGCGGTGTAGATATTTCCATGTTCAAACAGATAGCGGTGTAGATATTTCCATGTTCATACAGATAGCGGTGTAGATATTTCCATGTTTATACAGACAGCGGTGAAGATGTATGCATGTTTACACAGATAGCGGTGTAGATATTTCCATGTTTATACAGATAGCGGTGAAGATGTATGCATGTTTACACAGATAGCGGTGTAGATATTTCCATGTTCATACAGATAGCGGTGTAGATATTTCCATGTTCATCCAGATGGCTGTGTAGATATATCCATGTTCATACAGATGGCCGTGAAGATATTTCCATGTTCATACAGATAGCGGTGTAGATATTTCCATGTTCATACAGATAGCGGTGTAGATATTTCCATGTTCATACAGATAGCGGTGTATGTATTTCCATCTTCATACAGATAGCGGTGTAGATATTTCCATTTTCATGCACATAGCGGTGTATACATTTCCCTGTTCAAACAGTTAGCGTTGTAGATATTTCCATGATCATACAGATAGCGGTGCAGATATTTCCATGTTTATACAGATAGCGGTGAAGATGTATGCATGTTTACACACATAGCGGTGTAGATATTTCCATGTTCATCCAGATGGCTGCGTAGATATATCCATGTTCGTACAGATGGCGGTGAAGATATTTCCATGTTCATACAGATAGCGGTGTAGATATTTCCATGTTCATACAGATAGCGGTGTAGATATTTCCATGTATATGCAGATAGCTGTGTAGATATTTCCATTTTCATGCAGATAGTGGTGTAGATATTTCCATGTTCAAACAGATAGCGGTGTAGATATTTCCATGTTCATTCACATAGCGGTGTAGATATTTCCATGTTTTTACAGATAGCGGTGAAGATGTATGCACGTTTACACAGATAGCTGTGTAGATATTTCCATGTTCATACAGATAGCGGTGTAGATATTTCCATGTTCATCCAGATGGCTGTGTAGACATATCCATGTTCATACAGATGGCGGTGATGATATTTCCATGTTCATACAGATAGCGGTCTAGATATTTCCATGTTCATACAGATAGCGGTGTAGATATTTCCATGTTAATACAGATGGCTGTGTAGATATATCCATGTTCATAAAGATGGCGGTGAAGATATTTCCATGTTCATACAGATGGCGGTGTAGATATTTCCATGTTCATTCCGATAGCGGTGCTGATATTTCCATGTTTATACAGGTAACGGTGTAGATATTTCCATGTTTATACACATAGCGGTGTAGATATTTCCATTTTTATACAGATAGCGGTGTAGATATCTCCATCTTAATACAGATGGCGGTGTAGATATTTCTATGTTGATACAGATGGCGGTGCAGATATTTCCATGTTCATACAAATGGCGGTGTAGATACTTCCATATTCATACAGATAGCGGTGTAGTTATTTCCATGTGTAAAGAGATAGATGTGTAGATATTTCCATGTATATGTAGATAGCAGTGTAGATATTTCCATTTTCATGCAGATAGCGGTGTAGATATTTCCATGTTCATCCAGATGGCTGTGTATATGTATCCATGTTCATACAGATGGCGGTGAAGATATTTCCATGTTCATACAGATAGCGGTGTAGATATTTCCATGTTCATAGAGATAGCGGTGTAGATACTTCCATGTTCATACCGATAGCGGTGCTGATACTTCCATGTTTATACAGGTAGCGGTGTACATATTTCCGTGTTTATACAGATAGCGGTGTAGATATTTCCATGTTGATACAGATACCGGTGTAGATATTTCCATGTATATACAGATAGCGGTGTAGATATCTCCTTCTTAATACAGATGGCGCTGTAGATATTTATATGTTCATACAGACGGCGGTGCAGATATTTCCATGTTCATACAGATGGCAGTGTAGATATTTCCATGTTTATAGAGATAGCGGTGTAGTTATTTCCATGTGCAAAGAGATAGCTGTGTAGATATATCCATGTTTATGCAGATAGCTGTGTAGATATTTCCATTTTCATGCAGATAGCGGTGTATATACTTCCATGTTCAAACAGAGAGCGGTGTAGATATTTCCATGTTCATACAGATAGCTGTGTAGATATTTCCATGTTTATACAGATGGCGGTGAAGATGTATGCATGTTTACACAGATAGCGGTGTAGATATTTCCATGTTCGTACAGATAGCGGTGTAGATATTTCCATGTTCATCCAGACGGCTGTGTAGACATATCCATGTTCATACAGATGGTGGTGGAGATATTTCCATGTTCATACAGATGGCGGTGTAGATATTTCCATGTTCATACATATAGCGGTGCTGATATTTCCATGTTTATACAGGTTGCGGTGTAGATATTTCCATGTTTATACAGATACCGGTGTAGATATTTCCATGTTTATACACATAGCGGTGTAGATATTTCCATGTTTATACAGTTAGCGGTGTAGATATCTCCATCTTAATACATCTGGCGGTGTAGATATTTATATGTTCATACAGATGGCGGTGCAGATATTTCCATGTTCATACAGATGGCGGTGAAGATATTTCCATGTTCATACAGATGACGGTGTAGATACTTCCATGATCATACTGATAGCGGTGCTGATATTTCCATGTTTATACAGGTAGCGGTGTAGATATTTCCATGTTTATACAGATAGCGGTGTAGATATTTCCATGTTTATACACATAGCGGTGTAGATATTTCCATGTTTATACAGATAGCGGTGTAGATATTTCCGTGTTTATGCAGATAGTGGTGAAGATATCTCCATCTTAATACAGATGGCGGTGTAGATATTTATATGTTCATACAGATGGCGGTGCAGATATTTCCATGTTCATACAGATGGCGGTGTAGATATTTCCATGTTGATACAGATAGCGGTGTAGTTATTTCCATGTGTAAAGAGATAGCTGTGTAGATATTTCCATGTATATGCAGATAGCTGTGTAGATATTTCCATTTTCATGCAGATAGCGGTGTATTTATTTCCCTGTTCAAACAGTTAGCGGTGTAGATATTTCCATGTTTATACAGATAGCGGTGTAGGTGTATGCATGTTTACACAGATAGCGGTGTAGATATTTCCATGTTCATCCAGATGGCTGTGTAGATATATCCATGTTCATACAGATAGCGGTGTAGATATTTCCATGTTCATACAGATAGCGGTGCAGATATTTCCATGCTCATCCAGATGGCTGTGTAGATATATCCATGTTCATGCAGATGGCGGTGAAGATATTTCTATGTTCATACAGATAGCGGTGTAGATATTTCCATGTTCATACAGATAGCGGTGTGGATATTTCCATATTCATACAGATAGCGGTGTATGTATTTCCATGTTCATACAGATAGCAGTGTAGATATTTCCATGTTCATACAGATAGCGGTGTAGATATTTCCATGTTCATACAGATAGCGGTGTATGTATTTCCATCTTCATACAGATAGCGGTGTAGATATTTCCATTTTCATGCACATAGCGGTGTATACATTTCCCTGTTCAAACAGTTAGCGTTGTAGATATTTCCATGATCATACAGATAGCGGTGCAGATATTTCCATGTTTATACAGATAGCGGTGAAGATGTATGCATGTTTACACACATAGCGGTGTAGATATTTCCATGTTCATCCAGATGGCTGCGTAGATATATCCATGTTCGTACAGATGGCGGTGAAGATATTTCCATGTTCATACAGATAGCGGTGTAGATATTTCCATGTTCATACAGATAGCGGTGTAGATATTTCCATGTATATGCAGATAGCTGTGTAGATATTTCCATTTTCATGCAGATAGTGGTGTAGATATTTCCATGTTCAAACAGATAGCGGTGTAGATATTTCCATGTTCATTCACATAGCGGTGTAGATATTTCCATGTTTTTACAGATAGCGGTGAAGATGTATGCACGTTTACACAGATAGCTGTGTAGATATTTCCATGTTCATACAGATAGCGGTGTAGATATTTCCATGTTCATCCAGATGGCTGTGTAGACATATCCATGTTCATACAGATGGCGGTGATGATATTTCCATGTTCATACAGATAGCGGTCTAGATATTTCCATGTTCATACAGATAGCGGTGTAGATATTTCCATGTTAATACAGATGGCTGTGTAGATATATCCATGTTCATAAAGATGGCGGTGAAGATATTTCCATGTTCATACAGATGGCGGTGTAGATATTTCCATGTTCATTCCGATAGCGGTGCTGATATTTCCATGTTTATACAGGTAACGGTGTAGATATTTCCATGTTTATACACATAGCGGTGTAGATATTTCCATTTTTATACAGATAGCGGTGTAGATATCTCCATCTTAATACAGATGGCGGTGTAGATATTTCTATGTTCATACAGATGGCGGTGCAGATATTTCCATGTTCATACAAATGGCGGTGTAGATACTTCCATATTCATACAGATAGCGGTGTAGTTATTTCCATGTGTAAAGAGATAGATGTGTAGATATTTCCATGTATATGTAGATAGCAGTGTAGATATATCCATTTTCATGCAGATAGCGGTGTAGATATTTCCATGTTCATCCAGATGGCTGTGTAGATGTATCCATGTTCATACAGATGGCGGTGAAGATATTTCCATGTTCATACAGATAGCGGTGTAGATATTTCCATGTTCATAGAGATAGCGGTGTAGATACTTCCATGTTCATACCGATAGCGGTGCTGATACTTCCATGTTTATACAGGTAGCGGTGTACATATTTCCGTGTTTATACAGATAGCGGTGTAGATATTTCCATGTTGATACAGATACCGGTGTAGATATTTCCATGTATATACAGATAGCGGTGTAGATATCTCCTTCTTAATACAGATGGCGCTGTAGATATTTATATGTTCATACAGACGGCGGTGCAGATATTTCCATGTTCATACAGATGGCAGTGTAGATATTTCCATGTTTATAGAGATAGCGGTGTAGTTATTTCCATGTGCAAAGAGATAGCTGTGTAGATATATCCATGTTTATGCAGATAGCTGTGTAGATATTTCCATTTTCATGCAGATAGCGGTGTATATACTTCCATGTTCAAACAGAGAGCGGTGTAGATATTTCCATGTTCATACAGATAGCTGTGTAGATATTTCCATGTTTATACAGATGGCGGTGAAGATGTATGCATGTTTACACAGATAGCGGTGTAGATATTTCCATGTTCGTACAGATAGCGGTGTAGATATTTCCATGTTCATCCAGACGGCTGTGTAGACATATCCATGTTCATACAGATGGTGGTGGAGATATTTCCATGTTCATACAGATGGCGGTGTAGATATTTCCGTGTTCATACATATAGCGGTGCTGATATTTCCATGTTTATACAGGTTGCGGTGTAGATATTTCCATGTTTATACAGACACCGGTGTAGATATTTCCATGTTTATACACATAGCGGTGTAGATATTTCCATGTTTATACAGTTAGCGGTGTAGATATCTCCATCTTAATACATCTGGCGGTGTAGATATTTATATGTTCATACAGATGGCGGTGCAGATATTTCCATGTTCATACAGATGGCGGTGAAGATATTTCCATGTTCATACAGATGACGGTGTAGATACTTCCATGTTCATACTGATAGCGGTGCTGATATTTCCATGTTTATACAGGTAGCGGTGTAGATATTTCCATGTTTATACAGATAGCGGTGTAGATATTTCCATGTTTATACACATAGCGGTGTAGATATTTCCATGTTTATACAGATAGCGGTGTAGATATTTCCGTGTTTATGCAGATAGTGGTGAAGATATCTCCATCTTAATACAGATGGCGGTGTAGATATTTATATGTTCATACAGATGGCGGTGCAGATATTTCCATGTTCATACAGATGGCGGTGTAGATATTTCCATGTTGATACAGATAGCGGTGTAGTTATTTCCATGTGTAAAGAGATAGCTGTGTAGATATTTCCATGTATATGCAGACAGCTGTGTAGATATTTCCATTTTCATGCAGATAGCGGTGTATATATTTCCCTGTTCAAACAGTTAGCGGTGTAGATATTTCTATGTTTATACAGATAGCGGTGTAGATGTATGCATGTTTACACAGATAGCGGTGTAGATATTTCCATGTTCATCCAGATGGCTGTGTAGATATATCCATGTTCATACAGATAGCGGTGTAGATATTTCCATGTTCATACAGATAGCGGTGCAGATATTTCCATGCTCATCCAGATGGCTGTGTAGATATATCCATGTTCATGCAGATGGCGGTGAAGATATTTCTATGTTCATACAGATAGCGGTGTAGATATTTCCATGTTCATACAGATAGCGGTGTGGATATTTCCATATTCATACAGATAGCGGTGTATGTATTTCCATGTTCATACAGATAGCAGTGTAGATATTTCCATTTTCATGCAGATAGCGGTGTATATATTTCCCTGTTCAAACAGTTAGCGGTGTAGATATTTCCATGTTCATAAAGATAGCGGTGTAGATATTTCCATGTTTATACAGATAGCGGTGAAGATGTATGCATGTTTACACAGATAGCGGTGTAGATATTTCCATATTCATACTGATAGAGGTGTAGATATTTCCATGTTCATCCAGATGTCTGTGTAGATATATCCATGTTCATACAGATGGCGGTGAAGATACTTCCATGTTCATACAGATGGAGGTGTAGTTATTTCCATGTGTAAAGAGATAGCTGTGTAGATATTTCCATGTATATGCAGATAGTTGTGTAGATATTTCCATTTTCATGCAGATAGCGGTTTAGATATTTCCATGTTCAAACAGATAGCGGTGTAGATATTTCCATGTTCATAGAGATAGCGGTGTAGATATTTCCATGTTTATACAGATAGCGGTGAAGATGTATGCATGTTTACACTGATAGCGGTGTAGATATTTCCATGTCCATACAGATAGCGGTGTAGATATATCCATGTTCATCCCGATGGCTGTGTAGATATATCTATGTTCATACAGATGGCGGTGAAGATATTTCCATGTTCATACTGATAGCGGTGTAGATATTTCCATGTTCATACAGATAGCGGTGTAGATATTTCCATGTTCATACAGACAGCGGTGTTGATATTTCCATGTTCATCCAGATGGCTGTGTAGATATATCTATGTTCATACAGATGGTGGTGAAGGTATTTCCATGTTCATACAGATATCGGTGTAGATGTTTCCATGTTCATACAGATAGCGGTGAAGTTATTTCCATGTTCATACAGATAGCGGTGCTGATATTTCCATGTTTATACAGGTAGCGGTGTAGATACTTCCATGTTTATACAGATAGCGGTGTAGATATTTCCATGTTCAAACAGATAGCGGTGTAGATATTTCCATGTTCATTCACATAGCGGTGTAGATATTTCCATGTTTATACAGATAGCGGTGAAAATGTATGCATGTTTGCACAGATAGCTGTGTAGATATTTCCATGTTCATACAGATACCTGTGTAGATATTTCCATGTTCATCCAGATGGCTGTGTAGACATATCCATGTTCATACAGATGGCAGTGAAGATATTTCCATGTTCATACAGATAGCGGTGTACATATTTCCATGTTCATACAGATAGCGGTGTATATATTTCCATGTTAATACAGATGGCTGTGTAGATATATCCGTGTTCATACAGATGGCGGTGTAGATATTTCCATGTTCATACTGATAGCGGTGTAGATATTTCCATGTTCATCCAGATGGCTGTGTAGATATATCCATGTTCATACATACAGATGGCAGAGAAGATATTTCCATGTTTAACAGATAGAGGTGTAAATATTTCCATGTTCATACAGATAGCGGTGTAGATATTTCCATGTTCATCCAGATGGCTGTGTAGATATATCCATGTTCATACAGATGGCGGAGAAGGTATTTCCATGTTCATACAGATAGCGGTGTAGATATTTCCATGTTCATACAGATAGCGGTGTAGATATTTCCATGTTCATACAGATAGCGGTGTAGATATTTCCATGTTCGTACAGATAGCGGTGTAGATACTTCCATTTTCATCCAGATGGCTGTGTAGATATATCCATGTTCATACAGATGGCTGTGAAGATATTTCCATGTTCATACAGATAGCGGTGTAGATATTTCCATGTTCATACAGATAGCCGTGTAGTTATTGCCATGTTCATACCGATAGCGGTGCTGATACTTCCATGTTTATACAGGTAGCTGTGTACATACTTCCATGTTTATTCAGATAGCGGTGTAGATTTTTCCATGTTCATACAGATAGCGGTGTAGATATTTCCATGTTTATACAGATAGCGGTGTAGATATCTCCTTCTTAATACAGATGGCGGTATAGATATTTACATGTTCATTCAGATGGCGGTGCAGATATTTCCATGTTCATACAGATGGCGGTGTAGATATTTCCATGTTTATAGAGATAGCGGTGTAGTTATTTCCATGTGTAAAGAGATAGCTGTGTAGATATTTCCATGTATATGCAGATAGCTGTGTAGATATTTCCATTTTCATGCAGATAGTGGTGTAGATATTTCCATGTTCAAACAGATAGCGATGTAGATATTTCCATGTTCATACAGATAGCGGTGTAGATATTTCCATGTTTATACAGATAGCGGTGAAGATGTATGCATGTTTACAAAGATAGCTGTGTTGATATTTCCATGTTCATACAGATAGTGGTGTAGATATTTCCATGTTCATCCAGATGGCTGTGTAGACATATCCATGTTCATTCAGATGGCGGTGAAGATATTTCCATGTTGATACAGATAGCGGTGTAGACATTTCCATGTTCATACAGATAGCGGTGTAGATATTTCCATGTTCATACAGATGGCTGTGTAGATATATCCATGTTCATACAGATGGCGGTGAAGATATTTCCATGTTCATAGAGATGGCGGTGTAGATATTTCCATATTCATTCCGATAGCGGTGCTGATATTTCCATGTTTATACAGGTAGCGGAGTAGATATTTCCATGTTTATACAGATAGCGGTGTAGATATTTCCATGTTTATACACATAGCGGTGTAGATATTTCCATGTTTATACAGATAGCGGTGTAGATATCTCCATCTTAATACAGATGGCAGTGTAGATATTTATATGTTCATACAGGCGGCAGTGCAGATATTCCATGTTCATACAGATGGCGGTGTAGTTATTTCCAAATTCATTCAGATAGCGGTGTAGTTATTTCCATGTGTAAAGAGATATCTGTGTAGATATTTCCATGTATATGCAGATAGCTGTGTAGATATTTCCATTTTCATGCAGATAGCGGTGTATATATTTCCCTGTTCAAACAGTTAGCGGTGTAGATATTTCCATGTTCATAAAGATAGCTGTGTAGATATTTCCATGTTTATAGAGATAGAGGTGAAGGTGTATGCATGTTTACACAGGTAGCGGTGTAGATATTTCCATGTTTATACAGATAGCGGTGAAGATGTATGCATGTTTACACAGATAGCGGTGTAGATATTTCCATGTTCATACTGATAGCGGTGTAGATATTTCCATGTTCATCCAGATGTCTGTGTAGATATATCCATGTTCATACAGATGGCGGTGAATATATTTCCATGTTCATACAGATAGAGGTGTAGTTATTTCCATGTGTAAAGAGATAGCTGTGTAGATATTTCCATGTATATGCAGATAGCTGTGTAGATATTTCCATTTTCATGCAGATAGCGGTTTAGATATTTCCATGTTCAAACAGATAGCGGTGTAGATATTTCCATGTTCATAGAGATAGCGGTGTAGATATTTCCATGTTTATACAGATAGCGGTGAAGATGTATGCATGTTTACACAGATAGCGGAGTAGATATTTCCATGTTCATACAGATAGCGGTGTAGATATTTCCATGTTCATCCAGATGGCTGTGTAGATATATCCATGTTCATACAGATGGCGGTGAAGATATTTCCATGTTCATACAGATAGCGGTGTAGATATTTCCATGTTCATACAGATAGCGGTGTAGATATTTCCATTTTCATACAGACAGCGGTGTTGATATTTCCATGTTCATCCAGATGGCTGTGTAGATATATCTATGTTCATACAGATGGTGGTGAAGATATTTCCATGTTCATACAGATATCGGTGTAGATATTTCCATGTTCATACAGATAGCGGTGAAGTTATTTCCATGTTCATACAGACAGCGGTGGTATTTCCATGTTTATACAGGTGGCGGTGTAGATATTTCCATGTTTATACAGGTAGCGGTGTAGATATTTCCATGTTTATACAGATAGCGGTGTAGATATTTCCATATTCATACAGATAGCGTTGTAGTTATTTCCATGTGTAAAGAGATAGCTGTGTAGATATTTCCATGTATATGTAGATAGCAGTGTAGATATTTCCATTTTCATGCAGATAGCGGTGTAGATATTTCCATGTTCATCCAGATGGCTGTGTAGATATATCCATGTTCATACAGATGGCGGTGAAGATATTTCCATGTTCATACAGATAGCGGTGTAGATATTTCCATGTTCATAGAGATAGCGGTGTAGATACTTCCATGTTCATACCGATAGCGGTGCTGATACTTCCATGTTTATACAGGTAGTGGTGTACATATTTCCGTGTTTATACAGATAGTGGTGTAGATATTTCCATGTTGATACAGATAGCGGTGTAGATATTTCCATGTTTATACAGATAGCGGTGTAGATACCTCCTTCTTAATACAGATGGCGGTGTAGATATTTATATGTTCATACAGATGGCGGTGCAGATATTTCCATGTTCATACAGATGGCAGTGTAGATATTTCCATGTTTATAGAGATAGCGGTGTAGTTATTTCCATGTGCAAAGAGATAGCTGTGTAGATATATCCATGTTTATGCAGATAGCTGTGTAGATATTTCCATGTTCATACAGATAGCGATGTAGATATTTCCATGTTTATACAGATGGTGGTGAAGATATTTCCATGTTCATACAGATGACGGTGTAGATACTTCCATGTTCTTACTGATAGCGGTGCTGATATTTCCATGTTTATACAGGTAGCGGTGTAGATATTTCCATGTTCATACAGGTAGCGGTGTAGATATTTCCATGTTCATCCAGACGGCTGTGTAGACATATCCATGTTCATACAGATGGCGGTGATGATATTTCCATGTTCATACAGATGGCGGTGTAGATATTTCCATGTTCATACAGATAGCGGTGCTGATATTTCCATGTTTATACAGGTTGCGGTGTAGATATTTCCATGTTTATACAGATAGCGGTGTAGATATTTCCATCTTTATACACATAGCGGTGTAGATATTTCCATGTTTATACAGTTAGCGGTGTAGATATCTCCATCTTAATACAGATGGCAGTGTAGATATTTATATGTTCATACAGATGGCGGTGCAGATATTTCCATGTTCATACAGATGGTGGTGAAGATATTTCCATGTTCATACAGATGACGGTGTAGATACTTCCATGTTCTTACTGATAGCGGTGCTGATATTTCCATGTTTATACAGGTAGCGGTGTAGATATTTCCATGTTTATACAGATAGCGGTGTAGATATTTCCATGTTTATACACATAGCGGTGTAGATATTTCCATGTTTATACAGATAGCGGTGTAGTTATTTCCATGTGTAAAGAGATAGCTGTGTAGATATTTCCATGTATATGCAGATAGCTGTGTAGATATTTCCATTTTCATGCAGATAGCGGTGTATATATTTCCCTGTTCAAACAGTTAGCGGTGTAGACATTTCCATGTTAATAGAGATAGCGGTGTAGATATTTCCATGTTTATACAGATAGCGGTGAAGATGTATGCATGTTTACACAGATAGCGGTGTAGATATTTCCATGTTCATCCAGATGGCTGTGTAGATATATCCATGTTCATACAGATAGCGGTGTAGATATTTCCATGTTCATACAGATAGCGGTGCAGATATTTCCATGCTCATCCAGATGGCTGTGTAGATATATCCATGTCCATGCAGATGGCGGTGAAGATATTTCTATGTTCATACAGATAGCGGTGTAGATATTTCCATGTTCATACAGATAGCGGTGTGGATATTTCCATGTTCATACAGATAGCGGTGTATATATTTCCATGTTCATACAGATAGTGGTGTAGATATTTCCATTTTCATGCAGATAGCGGTGTATATATTTCCCTGTTCAAACAGTTAGCGGTGTAGATATTTCCATGTTCATAAAGATAGCGGTGTAGATATTTCCATGTTTATACAGATAGCGGTGAAGATGTATGCATGTTTACACAGATAGCGGTGTAGATATTTCCATGTTCATCCAGATGGCTGTGTAGACATATCCATGTTCATACACATGGCGGTGAAGATATTTCTATGTTCATACAGATGGCTGTGTAGATATATCCATGTTCATACAGATGGCCGTGAAGATATTTCCATGTTCATACAGATGTCGGTGTAGATATTTCCATGTTCATACCGATAGCGGTGCTGATATTTCCATGTTTACAAGGGAGCGGTGTAGATATTTCCATGTTCATACAGATAGTGGTGTAGATATTTCCATGTTTATACACATAGTGGTGTAGATATTTCCATGTTTATACAGATAGCGGTGTAGATATCCCCATCTTAAAACAGATGGCGGTGCAGATATTTATATGTTCATGCAGATGGCGGTGCAGATATTACCATGTTCATACAGATGGCGGTGTAGATATTTCCATGTTTATAGAGATAGCGGTGTACGTATTTCCATGTGTAAAGAGATAGCTGTATAGATATTTCCATGTATATGCAGATAGCTGTGTAGATATTTCCATTTTCATGCAGATAGCGGTGTAGATATTTCCATATTCAAACAAATAGCTGTGTAGATATTTCCATGTTCATACAGATAGCAGTGTAGATATTTCCATGTTTATAAAGATAGCGGTGAAGATGTATGCATGTTTACACCGAAAGCGTTGTAGATATTTCCATGTTCATTCAGATAGCGGTGTAGATATTTCCATGTTCATCCAGATGGCTGTGTTGATATATCCATGTTCATACAGATGGCGGTGAGGATATTTCCATGTTCATACAGATAGCGGTGTAGATATTTCCATGTTCAAACAAATAGCGGTGTAGATATTTCCATGTTCATACAGACAGCGGTGCTGCTATTTCCTTGTTCATCAAGATGGCTGTGTAGATATATCCATGTTCATACAGATGGCAGTGAAGATATTTCCATGTTCATACAGATATCGGTGTAGATATTTCCAAGTTCATACAGATAGCGCTGTAGATATTTCCATATTCATACAGATAGCGGTTCTGATATTTCCATGTTTATACAGGTAGCGGTGTAGATATTTCCATGTTCATAGAGATAGCTGTGTAGATATTTCCATGTTCATACAGATAGCGGTGTTGATATTTCCATGTTTATACAGGTAGCCTTGTAGATATTTCCATGTTCATACAGATAGTGGTGTAGATATTTCCATGTTTATACAGATAGCGGTGTAGATATTTCCAAGTTTTTACAGATAGCGGTGTAGATATCTCCATCTTAATACAGATGGCGGTGTAGATATTTATATGTTCATACAGGTGGCGGTGCAGATATTTCCATGTTCATACAGATGGCGGTGTAGATATTTCCATGTTTATAGAGATAGCGGTGTAGTTATTTCCATGTGTAAAGAGATAGCTTTGTAGATATTTCCATGTATATGCATATACCTGTTTAGATATTTATATTTTCATGCAGATAGCGGTGTATATATTTCCCTGTTCAAACAGATAGCGGTGTAGATATTTCCATGTTCATACAGATAGCGGTGTAGATATTTCCATGTTTATACAGATAGCGGGGAAGATGTATGCATGTTTACACAGATATCGGTGTAGATATTTCCATGTTCATACAGATAGCGGTGTAGATATTTCCATGTTCATCCAGATGGCTGTGTAGACATATCCTTGTTAAAACAGATGGCGGTGAAGATAATTCCATCTTCATAAAGATAGCGGTGTAGATATTTCCATGTTCAAACAGATAGCGTTGTAGATATTTGCATGTTTATAGAGATAGAGGTGTAGATATTTCCTTGTTTATACAGATAGCGGTGTAGATATTTCCATGTTTACACAGATGTCGGTGAAGACATTTCTATGTTTATACAGATGGAGGTGTAGACATTTCCATCTTTATGCAGATGGCGGTGAAGATATTTCCATGTTCATACCGATAGCGGTGCTGATATTTCCATGTTTATACAGGTAGCGGTGTATATATTTCCATGTTTATACAGATAGCGGTGTAGATATTTCCATGTTCATACAGATAGTGGTGTAGATATTTCCATGTTTATACAGATGGCGGTGTAGATATTTCCATGTTCATACAGATGGTGGTGAAGATATTTCCATGTTCATACAGATAGCGGTGTAGATATTTCCATGTTCATACAGATAGTGGTGTAGATATTTCCATGTTTATACAGATGGCGGTGTAGATATTTCCATGTTTTTAGAGATAGCGGTGTAGATATCTCCATGTTAATACAGATGGCGGTGTAGATATTTCCATGTTTATACAGATAGCGGTGTAGATATTTCCATGTTTATACAGATAGCTATGTAGATATTTCCATGTTTATGCAGATGGCAGTGTAGAAATTTCCATCATTATTCAGATAGAGGTGAAGTTATTTCCATGTTCATACAGAAAGCAGTGTAGATATTTCCATGTTTTTACAGATAGCGGTGTAGGTATTCCCATGTTTATACAGACGGCGGTGTAGATATTTGCATCTTTAGAGAGATCGTGGTGTAGATATTTCCATGCTCATACGGATGATGGTTTAGATATTTCCCTGTTTATAGAGGTGGCAGTGTAGATATTCCCATATTTATAGACATGGCGTTGTAGATATTTCCTTGTTTAAACAGATAGCGGTGTAGATATTTCCATGTTTATAGAGATAGTGGTGTAGATATTTCCATATTCATACACATAGCGGTGTAGATATTTCCATGTTTATACAGATGGCGGTGTAGATATTTCCTTCTTTATACAGATAGCGGTGTAGACATTTCCATGTTATAGAGATAGCGATGTAGATATTTCCATGTTTATACAGATAGGGTTGTACATATTAACATGTTCTTACAGATAGCGGTGTAGATATTTCCATATTTATGCAGATGGCGGTGTAGACATTTCCATGTTTATACAGATGGCGTTGTAGATATTTCCTTGTTTATACAGAGAGGTGTTTAGATATTTCCAAGTCATAGAGGTAGCGTTGTAGATATTTCCATGTTTATACAGATAGCGGTGTAGATATTACCATCTTCATACAGATAGCGGTGTAGATATTTCCATGTTTATACAGATAGCACTGTAGATACTTCCATGTTTATGCAGATAGCGGTGTAGATATTTCCAAGTTTATACAGATAGTTGTGAAGATTTTTCCATGTTTATTGAGATAGCGGTGTAGATATTTCCATGTTTATACAGATAGCGGTGTAGCTATTTCCATGTTTGTACAGATAGCACTGTAGATATTTCCATGTTTATTCAGATAGCAGTGTAGATATTTCCTTGTTTATACAGATAGCGCTGTAGATATTTCCATCTTTATACAGGTGGCGGTGTAGATATTTCCATGCTAAAACAGAGGGTGCTGTAGACATTCCCATGTTTATAGAGATAGCGGTGTAGATATTTCCA